>NC_044553.1:124896480-125089529 GCF_007565055.1 Rhinopithecus roxellana | reverse complement strand
CTGAAAATATAAATTCAGATATTGGACAGGGAGTTTTATTTTGGAGGTTGCAGGAGATCGAAGTGTTGGGGTAAGACTGATAGATTCCTTTGGCTACTTGTCTGTGGGGGTGGGGAGAATAACAAGTTTACAAAATCTTGTACATTCTCACAGTGCTTAGTTTTGTGACTTTACAAAAACTGGCATTGTTTTTCTAGCTCTCAGTGGAGAAATGTAAGCTGTGAGTTTAATATCATGTTTACTGTGTTTTGACCCAGGATTGTGCAAGCTTTTGTGGAAAAAATTATATTGCTTTCTTTTCCTGTTTGTTATATATATATATATATATATATATATCTTCCTTGTATTTTACAATGGTAAAGTTGTATCTTGCATATAGAGAGGTAAGTCTATTAGAGTGAATTAAAAGAAACCTTTACTCTGTCGTGGCAACATTGTCAACTGGACCATATGTTTAAGCCCTGTGAATAAATCACACGAGAGTCCAGCACAGTGGAGTGCGCCTGTAATCCCAGCCACTTGGGAGGCTGAGGCAGGAGAACTGCTTGAACCTAGGAGTTCAAGACCAGCCTGGTAACTAATGAGACTCCATCTCAATCAACCAATGAATCAGTTACGCTAAAAAGAGCAAGATCTTAAAACTTCCAACAATGTCTGGGTGTCTAAAACAATGAAAAGAGTTTATGGCAGAGTTAAGCAGTCATCAGAGAAAAATCCTGGACAAATTGCAAATTTGTACCAGTTGTGAATTGCTGTGACTGCAGTTGAAAACCAAGTTATGTTTGTACAGTCTTTTTGGGTGTTTTTGTGTTTAGTAATAACTTGTTTGCAAATTTAGAGGACTCTAGCTATGATTTCTTCCTAGTGACTTTGACCTTGAGGGGCTCATAGTTTAATGGAAGAGAACTAGAAACCAAGAATTACATGCAGAGAGTGAGGTTCTGCAGCACAGGCTGTATACAGGGTGCAGAGGAGTGCTGTGGCGCCGTGTTCCGGACTCATCTTCTGCGCTAGACTTCCCCATGTGCTGTTTCCTCCTGAACCTGCCTGTTGTTTCCCACCATCTGGATCTCTCTCTGTAGGCGCCGTTCTCTCTCCTTGCAAGCCTTTTCCACAACTTAGGTGCCTGATGAAGTTCTGTTTCTTCAGAAGCTTCCTGAAGCCTGCCTCTAGCTCATTCACATAACTGTTTTGTCTACATCTCTGTTATTTCTTTATAATAATTACAGTTAATTCTCATTATTGCAGTAGTTTCTATAAAGTTGCCTAGAACACTGAGTTAATCAAATACTAAACCCTTGTTGCCAGGGAAAAATATGTACATATGTACATATCTCACACAGGTTATAACCTTAATTCCTAAAAACAACTCTTCCTGGTAGAGTACATTTTCTTTATTTACAAAGAATAAAGAAAGTATAGAAGTGTTAAGTGATTTGCCTGAGGCCACCCCACTGACAGGAGCCAGAGTTAAGATTCAGACCTCCTCCAGTTGGCCCCAGCCAGAGCTTCTTACACTACCCTGCACTGCCCTCTACCATCTCTGCCCTCTGTCATCTTTGTATGAGAGCTGAAACCAGAAGACCGAGGGTCACCTTATTAGACCTTAGCTTGGGATGTGTGCAAGGACCGGCAGATTTTTCGCTATTGTGTCTATACCCAGGAGCCACCTTGAAAGCTTCACAAGTATTAATTTGGGGATTACAAAGACATTTAGCAAGTAAGTAAATGTGCAAATACGGGATCCACAAATAATGAGGGTCAACTGTATTTGTAAGTGACTGCTAGGGTCCTGTTTCATGGTAACCCTTCCCCAGCATGTGGAATGTTTCTTTAGCTTCTTTGATAGTTCAATTATTTATTCATTCATATATTTACTAAGCACTTACTATAAGGCAGATTGCTTTAATCTGTGATGAAAAAGCTAGAGATTAAGGTCCTGCCCTGTGGATTTTATAGTAGAGTAAGAGAGACAGATAGCTAAGTTTGGAGCTCGGGGGAGAGGCCCAGGTTGGAACTAGAGATTCACTTGACCAAGGTGAAACCTGGTGTGCCCCCCCCCCACACTTCACATCCCCAGACATTCTTTCAGAACATTTCTCCTCTAGTCTTGTGTATAAACTCTTCCTTTTGAGCCTCTCTTCATTGACGCGTGTCAACCTCTACTTGTCTTTGTTGATTTTGAGGCCACTTGCCCATGTAACTGGCAGGATATTGTAGAAGAATCGTGCTGACTTGGTCTTTGAATTCTGATTCTGCTACCTACCAACTGAGCTACTCTGGTCAAGCTCTTGGACTTCTGAGCTGGTTTCCTGATTTCAGAAGTGGTGATATGATATGTTAGGCCCCGGTGGGTTGCAAGGAAGAGGCACACACATAT
Organism: Rhinopithecus roxellana; assembly: GCF_007565055.1. Lineage (NCBI taxonomy): Eukaryota > Metazoa > Chordata > Mammalia > Primates > Cercopithecidae > Rhinopithecus > Rhinopithecus roxellana. The sequence goes on along the minus strand of NC_044553.1, from coordinate 125,087,149 downwards.
CACATTTGGTGATGAGGGCTGAATGTAAACTTGGATGGGAAGTCATCTAAGCAGCCATATTGTCTCTTGGCTCTAGTACTTTCAAACATCCCACAAGATTAATTTAGCAGCATTTAGGATAGGATTTGAGCTCTGAAGACCTGCCCTCTTTTCCTTTGTTCGCCCAACATTTGTGTTTTGTAAGAGAGAATATCTGATTGGATGAGTGTGTCACCTTCTAAAAACAGAAGGTCCCTGTTAGGGAGAATTTTGAGCCACGTCATGTCCTTGGTGATTGACCAACCTGAGGCTCAACCTATATGTTGTCCTTAGCTGAAGCACTGAGCCCTGGTCCAGTCACTTGTGGCCAAAGAAGGTTGGTTTTGGCTGGGCTCGGTGGCTCACACCTGCAATCCCAGCACATTTGGAGGTCGAGGCCGGTGGATCATGAGGTCTAGAGATCGAGACCATCCTGGCTAACAAGGGGAACCTCCGTCTCTACTAAAAACACACAAAAAATTAGCTGGGCATGGTTGTGTGTGCCTGTATTCCCAGCCACTCAGGAGGCTGAGGCAGGAGAATCATTTGAACCCGGGACGCGGACGTTGCAGTGAGCTGAGATCGTACCTTTGCACTCTAGCTTGGTGACAGAGCAAGACTCTGTCAAAAAAAAAAAAAAAAAAAAAAAAAAAAAAAAAAAAAAAAAAAAGGAGAAGAAGTAAGGTTGGTTTTATGCATTATTGGTCATACAGATGTGTTACAGATATGCTTTTTGTGTATGCCACAGTCGCACAATAGTTGTATGACTGTCGCGTATTCACAAAGAACCCTTAGACAATTTCTTTAGAAGACAATTGAGAGTATCGCAGTCCTAGAGTTTCATGGCCTTCTGTCCAATTCAAATACGTATCTAATATGATCATAGATAATTGTTAATAAAGCATCTAACAAGGTAATTGACACATATCAAATATTCAATACATCTCCCTTTTGGTATTGCATCTAATGTTATAGTGTGGTTATTTGTTCATGTGGCTGTTTTCCACACTAGGTCAGAAGCTCCATCAGGGCAGGGTCTACAGTTTCATCTTGCTATCCTGGCAGTTAGTTCAGTGACTGATACATACTAATAGAGGCACAAATGTTTCAAGAGTTGAGGAATTCTCAATTCCTACTGAAAGAATGGGAGGATATAAAGGTTTCGCAGAGAAGGTATTATTTAAGCTGATTCTTTAAGGGTGAGTAGGAATTCTTACCAGTAACTCTGAGGCCTCATTCCGAGCAGAGACCAGCAGATGCAGGGACACAGATACAGAGATGGTGAAGTTTACTGAACACTCCTAGACTAAAAAACAGAAAGCAAACAATCAAAATCAACAATTAAAATAAAAACCACCTAAAGAAAAAACTGTGAACGGGCTTGGCCAGAGGGCATATCATAATTAAGTTAACTATGACTGTAGACACTCCTTAATGGATGGAAGTTTTAGGGAAACAGCATAACATTCTCAGGTTGTTGGCAGAGCATCTAGAACAATATAGAAATATAGGTATTGAATTCTGGGAATGATGACACTGTAGTGACATCTTTGACTTCTCTGTGCATGAGGCATGTACGTGTCACACATTGTTCAAGGGGCTGAAAGTCAGACTCTTCTCTAGGAGCTCATGGGCAATCAAGAGAGACAGATAAGTGAGCAACTGGTCATCATGTGACAAGTGAGGTCATAGAGATATGACTAAAATGCCATCTAAACAAGAAGAAAGGAATAATTAGTAATATATGGAGTGCTGGGGAAAGATTTTTTAAATGGGCCGGGTGCGGTGGCTCAAGCCTGTAATCCCAGCACTTTGGGAGGCCGAGACGGGTGGATCACGAGGTCAGGAGATCGAGACCATCCTGGCTAACACGGTGAAACCTCGTCTCTACTAAAAATACAAAAAAATAGCCGGGCGAGGTGGCGGGCGCCTGTAGTCCCAGCTACTCCGGAGGCTGAGGCAGGAGAATGGCATAAACCCGGGAGGCGGAGCTTGCAGTGAGCTGAGATCCAGCCACTGCACTCCAGCCCGGGCGACAGAGCAAGACTCCGTCTCAAAAAAAAAAAAAAAAAAAAAAAAAAAAAAAAAAAAAAAAAATGAAGCCTGCTGGGCATGATGGCTCACACTTGTAATACCAGCACTTGGAGCGGTGGAGGTGGGAGGATCCAGGAGGATCTAGGAGTTCAAGACCAGCCTGGTCGACAGAGCCAGACCCTGCCTGTCTCTATATTTGAAACAATAAACAAACATTTTTTTTTTTTTTTTTTTTTTTTTTTTTTTTGAGACGGAGTCTCACTCTGTCGCCCAGGCTGGAGTGCAGTGGCCAGATCTCAGCTCACTGCAAGCTCTGCCTCCCGGGTTCACGCCATTCTCCTGCCTCAGCCTCCCGAGTAGCTGGGACTACAGGCGCCCGCCACCTCGCCCGGCTAGTTTTTTTCTATTTTTTAGTGGAGACGGGGTTTCACAGTGTTAGCCAGGATGGTCTCGATCTCCTGACCTCGTGATCCGCCCGTCTCGGCCTCCCAAAGTGCTGGGATTACAGGCTTGAGCCACCGCGCCCGGCCAAACAAACATTTTTTAATGAAGTGATATTTGAGCTCTCGGGAGTACTATACAAATATAGGACAGACTGAGGGAATGTATCCGGCTTAACTTAATATTTTTTGAAATTTTATATTGCAAGAATAGTATGTATTTACTGCTATGAAATTAGAAAGAACTGATAGGCAAGGAGGTCTACAAAGCACTCCATGCGTCCACCATACTGAGGCAATGGTCAGTGCTTTGATGGATTTGATACTTTCTATGGATATGCATGTACTCTGTATATACATATGCATAGTTAAATAGAAATGGTTACCCTGAATGGTCTGTTTATCCATTTATTTTTATGAAATCTCCGAAGAGTGCATTTGCTTTGCTCGAGGGAGTCTTGCTACATACTGCTATACATAATGAAAACTAAAAAAGAGGCAAACTTTTCAGCCTTGCAACCTTAAGGTGATTCAAACAGAGGCTTCCTCAAAGGCAGATTCAGAAATGAACTCGGTGTGTGTAGGTGGTTGTGCTTGGCATTATTTTTTGTAATAGTATGATAGGGATGATTTCAGTGTCCACCAACAGGAACTGGTGAAGTAAACTGTGGTCCATCCAAATGATGCATACTGTGCAGCTGAAAAGAAGAATGAGAAAGACTCGGCTGGGCGTGGTGGCTCAAGCCTGTAATCCCAGCACTTTGGGAGGCCGAGACAGGCGGATCACGAGGTCAGGAGATCGAGACCATCCTGGCTAACACGGTGAAACCCCGTCTATACTAAAAAAATACAAAAAACTAGCCGGGCGAGGTGGCGGGCGCCTGTAGTCCCAGCTACTCGGGAGGCTGAGGCAGGAGAATGGCGTGAACCCGAAAGGCGGAGCTTGCAGTGAGCTGAGATCCGGCCACTGCACTCCAGCCTGGGCGACAGAGCGAGACTCCGTCTCAAAAAAAAAAAAAAAAAAAAAAAGAATGAGAAAGACTCTGCACTCACGTGGAAGAACTCGGATAGATTGTGTGTGTTTTTAAAAGAAGGAATGGTATCGTATGTGTGGTATGCTACTTTTTGTGTTGAGAGAGAAGAGTAGAGTAAGTATATACCTGTGTATTTGCAAAGATAAATTCTGAAATGATAGGTAAGAAACCAATTAAAAGTGTTTGGCTGTGGAGGGAGAATAAGACTACGAATGGGATTTTGCTATATACTTTTATAGACAGCTAAATTTTAAATTTTTCTGAACTATGTATTTGTACACATTACCCTGTTAAAAATAAGTGAATGAAGGAGTGAAGTGGGATTACGGGAAATAGCTAAGAAAAAAGGATCTAAGGGGCTGTCCATCTTTTTAATACCCAGTGGATATTAATACATAGCAATTGCAGAAAAATTGGAAGAGTAGTACCAGGAGGGTAGGGAGTCAGCCTTTCCTTTGTCTTTTCCTCAATTTCATACCTTTTTTTTGAGACAGAGTCTCGCTCTGTCGCCCAGGCTGGAGTGCATTGGCTTGCTGCAAGTTCCACCTCCCATGTTCACACCATTCTCCCACTTCAGCCTCCTGAGGAGTAGCTGGGACTACAGGCGCCCACCACCATGCCCAGCTAATTTTTTTGTATTTTCAGTAGAGATGGGGTTTCACTATATTAGCCAAGATGGTGTCGATCTCCTGACCTCATGATCCGCCCACCTGAGCCTCCCAAAGTGCTGGGATTACAGATGTGAGCCACCACGCCCGGCCAATTTCACAGATTAAAAAAAAAAAAAATACTCTGAGAATAATAAAAAAAAATTAAAATTAAAATGTTTCCAGACCTTAGAAAATAAAAGGAAGGGCCAGGAGCAGTGGTAAATGCATGTAATCCCAGCACTTTGGGAGGCAGAGGCAGGTGGATCACCTGAGGTCAGGAGTTCGAGACCAGCCTGGCCAACATGGTGAAACTCCATCTCTACTAAAAATACAAAAAATTAGCCGGGTGTGGTGGCGGGTGCCTGTAATCCCAGCTACTCAGGAGGCTGAAGCAGGAGAAACGCTTGAACCCAGGAGGTGGAGGTTCCAATGAGCCAAGATCACACCACCATACTCCACCCTGGGCAACAGAGCAAGACTCTGTCATAAATAAATAAATAAATAAATAAATAAATAAATAAATAAATGGAAGATGGGGCAGCTTTGTGTACTGCACATCCCAAAAATGGGCTGACTGACCTCAAGAGGAAAGGATTCAAGGTCGCTAGCATACATGGGATACATACAGGAGAAAAAAGGAAAAAAAAGAAAAGAAATCTAAATATAAATAAACAAAAACAACACTTCTCCCTGATTATAAAGAAAATCACATTCTTTGTGTAATGATTTGGATGACAAAATGTAGAGAAAAATCTTTAATTTTTCCACTCAAAACATTCTGGTTCCTTTTTACACTTTTTATGCATGTAAACATTTTAAAAAGTAGAATCATAATACATGGTCTTTTGTCACTGACTATATTTTAAGCATGTTTCTATGGGAGAAATATATCCTGGCATTATCACTTTTAATAGCTGCATGTATGTTAAGTGAATCGTTGCCACCCCAGAGCTGAATTTCCTTCTATATCATTGTAATGAACCCGAGCAAGGATTTTTACGCTGAATTCACAGGAGTAGAATATATGGAGAAAAATAATATAAAACAGTTTTAGGATTTTTCAAAGAAATCTTCAAATGATCCTGTAGGAAAATTGGTTGAGTGTATACTCCCACCAACAGGGACAGAGCTCCAGGTTCCCCCTTCCGTTCGTCATCTTTGCTGGTCTTTAAGCAGAACATCTCATTGTTTTCATTACATTTCTGTGATTTCTAGTGCTTCTGAATCTTTTTCATATGCTCATTGGCCATTTTTATTCTAGTGGGAAGGGCCGGTTTCTCCATTGCCCATTTTCTGCTGGAAATCATTCATTTTTTCTGAGCTGGGATTTTTTAAAGATTTCTTTATAGGCTAAGGATACAAGCCTTTTATCTGTCATTGAGGTTACCAAGACTTTCTCCAAGTAAGTAATTTGTCATTTCCCTTTATTTTTTTTTTTCCTTTATTTTTTTGCGAGCCAACACCAAAGTCACATTTCACTTAATTTTTATCCCACTGAATGAAAACGTTTTAACTTAGTGATTTTAGTGGAAACAGGAGCAGGACAGAATGTAATATCTAGATCTCACTCTGTCACCCCGACTGGAGCGCAGTGGCATGATCATAGCTACTGCAGCCTCAAACGCCTGGGCTCAAGCGATTTTCCCACCTCAGCCTCTCAAGTAGCTCTAGGACTACAGGTGTGTGCCGCCATGCCCAGCTAATTTTAAAATTTTTTTTTTGTAGAGATGTGAATTCACTATGCTGCCCAGGCTGGTCTTAAACTCCTGACTTACCCCACCTTGGCTTGCCAATATGCTGGGAGTACAGGCGTGAACTACTGCTCCCGGCCAAGAGCTTACTGTTTTTGCTAGTGGTATTCTTGGTATCTTTTTATATTTGAGGCTTTCGTGCTAGTGCTAAAGTATTACACTCACCATCTGAGGTTTACAGGACTTTTGTTTTAATACCGAACAGAGCAACCTGTTAAGTTTTGCATCTTTGCAAGTATACAAAATGTGCCTACCAGGACTCTGCTTTATATCCATTGAAAAGCAGGAAGTAATACAGTAAAACTTTGCCTGGCCAGAGGCATTGGAAGAATGGAGTGTTCCAGTTGAATTCTATTAACTTGGAAGGATGAAGGTGAAAACAATTCAAAACTGTAATTTCCTGTTGAATGCAATGTGAAAATATAGCCAGTGATTTCACTTTTCTTCTCTAGTAAGTTTGGACATTCAGATCTACTTGGTCTTTTATCATAGAACTCCTAGTGTGCCTGAGTCTTACATTGTGAAGATCCCTTTCTAAAACCTTAGATGTAAGAGGATATAAATGATACTGGATGAGATCAGGCTGGATGAGAACTAATACTTGTAAACATACTTTTCAGATGAAATCTCTGATTGCCATTCGCTTTCTATTTGAACTTGTAAAAATAAAACACATTGGCTAGGGGGTGGAAGTAGGAAGGAGATTTATGTCTTTTAATTGCATGTCATTGCTTCATATCGAGACAGAACATATAGTATCCCTGGCTTTGGACCTACAGAAGGAAACACATTTTTCTACCTGCTGTATGCCAGCAGTTCCCGAACACCTGGAGGGCTTATTGCAGCATGGATTGCTGGTCCCTACTCCAGAGTTTCTGATTCATCAGGTCTAGGCAGGGGCCTGAGAATTTACATCTATGACATTCTCAGGTGCTCCTGGTTCAGAGACTATATTTTTGAGAACCACTCTTATATACTAACTGTAAATTGTAGAACTCTAGAAAAAAGCTTAGTTTGGTCTGGGATAAGAAGCACACAGGTAATGGAGCAAATCATGAAAAAGTCAACTCTTGATCCCAGGTAGCAAGCACGACACAGTGACAGAACACAATTCTTGGTTTTCATGATTGCAAGTCATAGCCAAGTATCAAGTGAGAAATGCAGTTTCATTTGCAGGGCTTAGAGAGGCCAGGTGATTCTAGAAAAATAGGATTTAGTGATTAACCTCATGAGAGTGGGAGTTACTTATGTCCTTTTCCTCTCCCCCATCACTTAGCATTTAGCCTTACTTTAGAGGGTCCTGTATGTGTTTTAAACTTGTAAAGAACTTTGAGTGCTTATTAAATGGAAAGCTTTCCGTGTGTGCGTGTGTGCGTGTGTGTATGTGTGTATGTAGGTATGTATTAAGAGACAGAGTCTTGTTCTGTAGCCCAGGCTGAAGTGTAGTGGCACGATTTTGGCTCACTGCAACCTCTGCCTCCCAGGTTCAAGGGATTCTCCTTCCTCAGTCTCCCAAGTAGCTGGGATTACAGGCACCTGCCACCATGCCCAGCTAGTTTTGTATTTTTAATAGAGACAGGGTTTCATCATGTTGGCCAAGCTGGTCTTGAACTCCTGAACTCAAGTTATCCACCCACCCCAGCATCCCAAAGTGCTGGGATTACAGGCATGAGCCGCCACACCTGGCTCAAAAGCTTTGTGTTTCTAAAGATATTAGACATGTTTCTTGTTTTCTTTTTTGTTTGTTTTTTGTTTTTAAAAAAACCAAAAACCCCTTAACAATGATGTAGGAGAATAAGAGAAAGTTTTTTCAAAAAAGAGAAATCATTGTGATTATTTATCTTAGTGGAATGTTGGATAATATAGTCTGCTTTATCAATCATCAAGCACACTATAAAATTTCCATTTTAATAGCATTTGTACCTCAATTGAGGTAATAAAGTTTTAAAGTTTTTAAAGTGAAAGCCAGCCCCGCCCCTCTCCTGGAGTGGGCGGGGACAGCAGTTGCATGGGCGGCTTTCCTTGTGACATCACAGGTCCGTCATGACACGCTGCTGTCTGGCCACGCCTCCTTTCCCTTGCATCTTTCTCACTGACCAATAGGCTTGAAGCATTAAGGCCACGCCCCTATTCTGCATTCTGGTGTGGCCCTGGTTACGCCTCCTCTGGCTCAGTCACACAGCTACCTGGTAGGTGACTGGAGGTGTATAGTTGTCCTCGCCTGGATTGTGCTGATGTGGCCCCAACCCCACCGCCCTACCCATCCCATGATGTCCGAAGAAACCCCACAGATCAAAATGGCCAAGGCCAAGGAAAAGGTAAAATGCACCAGGTTGTGGCACCCCAACCCAGCCCCAGGTGCCCTCTGACAGTCAAGCTGCTGTCAGAGTCTGTGCCACTGCTGAGGCACACCAGGCTGGGACCCCCCCACACACAGTGCCTCTGGACTCCCCACACCCAAATCTTGTGAGCCAGCCCAACCCCCTCGTGAGTCCTGCCCCTGCCCTCACCAGTCACCCCAGGGTGACTTTGAGCTGGTGACTCCCAGGGCTTCCCATTCCATACTCTGCCCTTATCTCCTGCTACCCCAAACCCGACCTCCTTGGGCTCTTTGGGCTCAGGTCTCCAAGGACCTGGGTGCCCCAGAACCTGCCCTCACTAGTTGGCCCATGGTCACTTTGGACAGGTGACTCCTGGGGCTCCCTGCTCCATACTCGGCCCTCACCTCCCACCACCCAAAGCCTGACCTCCCTGGGCTCTTGGGGCTTGCATCTCCAAGGACCTGGGTCCCAATCCTGTGATCCCCCCCCCATCTCAAAGCGGCAACTTGGGCATTGCACTCACGTGTCCTCCCCACCAGTCCACTGAGGAGTGGAATGTAGTGATGTCACAGTCCCTCTAGGAACTGTCATTACTGCCACGAGACTGGTCTTTGGTCTTAGGACCCAGTCCCCTAAGTGTTCTTGCCCATTTCTGGTTCCTCTGGTTGTAGCACAGGTTTCCAGCTGGAAGGGCATTGGGGACTGTGGGACCTAGGAGAGAGAGGTTTCAGGCTGCCTTACTTCCTTATACAGACACTGACAGTGTGAAAAGCCGACACCTCCCCCATGAGCTCAACACATTGACAGTGTCTCTGGGTGGCAATGGGAGAACGGGTTTGGTTTGGTTTTCTCCCAGGCTTCTACTCTCCAGAGAGACTCAAACATTGTTTCTGAGTTCCCCACCTCAGATTTGAATTCTGCATTGTTCTAGGACCAGAGTGCCCCTCAGTCAGTGGTTTCTGGAGTAAGATCTGCCTATCTTCTGTGGAACAGATCTTGGGAAACTGAACTTGACAGCTTGAATCTTCCTCATCTCATCTCCACCTGGGGTACTTTGAGTGCCACAGGATAAATATGGGGTATCTTTCTGAAGCATCAGTTTCCCTTGAGTCTACTGAGAGACAAAACATTAATGTACTTAGGGGTGACAGTCAGATAAACTTATAAGAATATGTAAGACTTCTGATGTGAGGGTTGGGTTGTCCTCTTTCTGTTAAATTCCCAGATTTCACAGAAAGGCTGCCTTCTGCCATTAGGATACATTAATATAAATTTTGAGAGGTAGTGGTGCCGTTCTTCACACTAACAGACATGAGGATGTATGACTCTAAACCACACAGTGTACAGTTCCTGCCTACTTAATATTTGCTTTTCTACCTCTGCCTCTGGTTTTGGTCCCTGGCAGCTGCCTAGTTGTGGCAAAATCCCAGAGCTCAGAGCCAGAAGACTGAGTTTAAGTTCCATTATTGCCTTTTGTTCAGCCATGCTATCAATCCCTCTCAGTCACTAAGTGATTGTGACAACACTTCCTACAGTTGTTGGTGGCATTAAATCAGATGGTGTATAAGAGTATTTTGTATAAACTGTAAAGCAGAATGTGACTGTAGGAGCTTGTAGTTCTCACGAGTATCACTGCTCTTCCTTTCCACAGTTGAGAGACGCTCATCCCCAGGCCAACCCTCGTGTTGGTACAGGAGCAAGCGACGCCAAAAAGAAGAACATAAATAATGGCGCTAACCCTGAGACAACCACTTCTAGTGGTTGCCACTCACCAGAGGATGTGAGTCTTGGCTGGCCAGGCTCCTGGGGACAGAGGGCCCAAGGGGTGGTGGAGGGTAATTGTTAAGATTGTGGAAGATCTCCCAGGCACTGGTTAAGAATTCTGGGTTTGAATCCTCTCCATCTGCTGGGGATATGATTTAGGGCAAATTCCTTGAGCTCTTTGGGCCTCTCTTTTCACATCTACAAAATAGGAGTGGTGTGGTTTGACCTACATTGGTGAAGTTTAAATGAGATTTGTCATTGTTGTTTTTATGTTAATCCCTAGTCCACGGCCTGCTGTAAAGTCTCCTTCTCGGGCTTGCGTTTCCTGAGGTAGAGTTAGAGAGTATCAGGTTTCTGTTAGCTCTGAGAGTCTGAGAGTTAAAGGCCCACTAGAATGGAAACCTCGGGGCCAAGGGCTCCTGTCTGCCTTTTCCGTCCTATATCCTCACTGTGAAGAACCGTCCCTGGCCCGTATGTGCTCAGTCAATGTTTGTTGAATGAATGTACCTTTCTAAATCACAAGCTGGCAGAAGGGTGGGCTTTTCTCACACTCCATCTCTGAAGGTTTCCGTGACTGTCTCTTCGAGAGAATCTAGTTTCAGACTTTCAGTTCTGTGGCTGTGGGCAAAAACCAACCAAGACCCAAATCCTTTTTCTCTGGGAGTGGAGAAGAGTTTACCAGCTGGTGTTCTCATTGGGTCTAAGAACTTTACCTTTAAAATCCATCCCTGGCCCCTGCCTACCCGCTTCCTGGCCTGGGGAATAGAGTCGAGGGGGCCACCCTCAGTCACCTTCCTTTCACTCTTCCCCACAGAAACAACAGAACCGAGCTCAGCTGGAAGAAGTAATGTGATTTCTTTGTTTACTCATGACATGACTGCTGGGTTTGGAGGGCACTCAGATGTAGAGGCCCCAGTCTCATCTTGCCCACACCCAGCCTGGGGAAGAAGGCTCACCCTTCAGATTCCACCCCATCCCCACAGGGTTCCTGATAACCTGGTCCCATGGGTGGGCCTGTCCTGGGGCAGTGGTGCCATTCTGGGGGCATGTCTCTTGCTGTGCCATCTCTGCCTCCCCCTGGTAAGAGCTCTGTCTTCCTCTTTCTGTAGGAAACGAAGGCAAGCCACCAACATCAGGATGCCCTAAGGAGGGAGCTAGAGGTGAGTGGAGGGTGGAGAAGGTTTCTTTGCTTCTCTTTCAGCACTTGCTTGTCTTTTCTCCCAAAGGCCCAGGTTCATACCACACAAATCCTTACATTTCAGAAAACGGAGCTTCAGACGGCACTCTATTACAGCCAGCATGCTGTCCAGCAGTTGCAAGGTGGGAATCCGGCACCCTGTCATCTTAAAACCTGGCACTTTGACAGGCCTTTAGGGGGAGTCCTTTGGGCCGCATCTGAATGTCTCTCATTCCAGGAGAGACCAGGGATCTGGTGTGCCGCCTCCATGAATCATGGAAGTTTTCCAGAGAATTAGAGTGGGCCCTCTCTGATATCACCACACAGAAGAGGAAGGCAGACAGGGTGAGTCCAACCACCTGCCCCGTCCCCTGGGAGCACAGCTTCGCAGATGGAGGAGTGAGCCTAAAAGTCCCTTCTGTCGGATGGAGTGTCCTGCTCAGAAGACAGCGTGGCCATTTCTTGCTGCTTTTGTGTGTGGTGGTTAGAGGCTGACGGGGGCTGAGTCGGCTGCTGTGGGTGAGTTGGGGGGTGCTGTGGGGAGCGAGCACCGGACATAGAGCTCGCAGGCCAAGTGCCCACCCTGCCTATACTTGACTGTGGCCTTGACCAAGTCCTAAGTGGCGGTTAGGGTACTTGTACCATAAAGGTACAGAAGAGTAGCTTGAGTATGTTATTATTTGTGTTGAGAGAGGGAGCCTGTGTGGTGTGTGTGTGTGTGTGTGTGTGTTGTGCGTATGTATTATGGTAATATACAATAAACATGTTTGTAAGGATTCATAAACATCTCAGGAGAGAGGAACAGTGTTGGGGGGAGATATTTCCCTTCTGTACTTTCTGAGTTTTGGACTATTTGAACGTATCATCCTTTCAAAATGTCAACAAAGGATTAATGTCCTCCTTCCTATCTGTGCCCCTACCCCCAGTGAAAGAATGGGCTTAGAGAATCAGATATACCTGGGTGTTGAAACCCCAGCTCTAAGTGATCTTAGGCAAGCACTTAACCCTTAATACCCCATGTTTTTCATCTACACGATAGAGGTAATAATGGTAACCGTCTCCTGTGGAGGTTGTGAGGATTAAACGGGATTGTTAGCGCAGTGCCTGGTGAAGCACTCAGTAAAGGTTCCAACAGTGGTAGTAATAACAGTAACAACAACAGCAATATTATCTGATGTCTCTGGACCCCTGTTAGTCAGCCATGAATTCAGTCTCTTTCCCTGTCCCTTCCACTTTTACTGAGTTCTTTGAAAAACAAATGAGGGCCGGGTGCTCTGGCTCATGCCTGTAATGCCAGCACTTTGGGAGGCCAAAGCAGGCGGGTCACCTGAGGTCAGGAGTTCAAGACTAGACTGACTGACCTGGAGAAACCCTATCTCTACTAAAAATACAAAGTTAGCCAGCTGTGGTGGCACATGCCTGTCATCCTAGCTAATTGGGAGGCTGAAGCAGGAGAATCGCTTGAACCCGGGAGGCGGAGGTTGTGGTGAGCTGAGATTGCGCCACTGCACTCCAGTCAGGGCAACAAGAGGGAAACTCTGCCTGAAGAAAAAGAAAAAGAAAGAAAGAAACAAAACAAAGAAAGAAAAACAAATGAGACTGTGGGCTTGGAAGTGCCTTGAGAGCATGTCAGGTGTGACTGGGAGAGGGGAGTGGTGTGTGGAGGAGTCACTGTGGCTGCTGTTCCTGGTCGGCCAGCCGCTCCTCTGCCTGCTCTATCCTGACTTCACCTGCTCTATTTGCAGTACATCGAGGAGTTAACGAAGGAGAGGGACGCCCTGAGTCTGGAACTGTACAGGAACACGTAGGTTGGGGGAAAGTGGGATGGGAGGTCTGGGGGCTCTTAGCCTGGGGGGTGTGCTGGGAGGTGGGGGGTACAGGTGGGCATGGTGAGAGGCTCATACAGGTTTTCATGTGTGCACAGGGAAGCTCTAGTGCCGGCTTGTGCCACTGACTCACGGGGTAGCCTCAGGCAACTCATGTCTTCTCTCTGGCCTGCCACCTGGGACTTTTAATTCCTGGGGTCCCATCCAGTGCCACGGTTCTGTGGTTGTGGGGTGAAAGCAGAGGGCTGACCACCAAAGCGTTCCTTTCTGTTCTTCGTTCATTCCTTTCTCTACTGTCTCTGGCCATAGCATAATCGATGAGGAGCTGAAGCAGAAAAATATCAAATTAGAAGAAAAACTTCGACTTCAAGAGACTCAAAAGACTGAGATCCAGCTCAACGTAAAGGAGCTAGAAAGGAAGCTGGAGAGGGCCAAGCTCCTGCTGCCACAGGCAAGCGGCTGCAGCCCCGGGGGTTGCGGGATCCCCGTCCGGCTGGGACCATGGTCTAGGCATCGTGCAGGGTATGGGGAGGCTCCAGTCAAGAGCTAGAAAATTGGGGTCCTTGTTCTGGCCCATAGAATCCTCCAGAGTATGCTAAAAATCTACAAAGTGGGGCCCTGCCTGGAGAATCAGAATCTCAAGAGTTAGGGCTTAAAAATATATATTTTGAAGGATCATGGGTGAAAACCATTGTTTTATAGATTCCATTTATATGGGTAGCTCATGAGTCTGTTTCCTTCTGAGGTTCAAACCAACACTTTCACTATTCCAGCAGCAGCTGCAGGAGGAGGCTGACCACCTGGGTAAGGAGCTTCAGAGTGTGTCAGCAAAGCTCCAAGCCCAGGTGGAAGAGAACAAGTTGTGGAACCGCCTGTACCAGCAACAGGAAGAGAAGATGTGGAGGCAGGAGGAGAAGATACAGGAGCAGGAGGAGAGATACGGGAGCAGGAGGAGAAGATGCGAGAGCAGGAAAGAAGAGGCAGGAGCAGGAGGAGAAGATGCGGAGGCAGGAGGAGAGAGGAGAAGATACAGGAGCAGGAGGAGAAGATACACGAGCAGGAGAGAATATACGAGAGCAGGAGAAGAAGAGGCAGGAGCAGGAGGAGAAGATGCGGAGAGCAGGAGGAGAGAGAGAAATGTGGAGCAGGAGGAGAAGATACGGGAGCAGGAGAGATACAGGAGCAGGAGCAGAGAGAAGATATGGAGGCAGGAGGAGAAGATATGGGAGCAGAGGAGACGATGCGGGAACAGGAGAGAGATGATGCGGGAGCAGGAGGAGAAGATGTGTGAGCAGGAAGAGAAGCTGTTGGAGAAGGAGGAGAAGATGTGTGAGCAGGAGGAGAAGCTGTGGGAGAAGGAGAAGAAGATGCGGGAGCAGGAGGAGAAGATGTGGAGGCAGGAGAAGAAGCTACGGGAGCAGGAAGAGAAGAGTGGAGGCAGGAGGAGAAGATACGGGAGCAGGAGAAGAAGATCTGGGAGAAGGAGGAGAGATGATGCAGGAGCAGGAGGAGATGTGGAGGCAGGAAAAGATACAGGAGCAGGAGGAGAATATGCACAATCAGGAGGAGAAGATACGGGAGCAGGAGGAGAAGATACACGAGCAGGAGGAGAGTATACGAGCAGGAGAAGAAGAGGCAGGAGCAGGAGGGGAAGAGCGGAGGCAGGAGGAGAAGATACAGGAGCAGGAGGAGAAGATACGGGAGCAGGAGGAGAAGATACACGAGCAGGAGGAGAATATACGAGAGCAGGAGAAGAAGAGGCAGGAGCAGGAGGGGAAGATGTGGAGGCAGGAGGAGAAGATACAGGAGCAGGAGGAGAAGATACAGGAGCAGGAGGAGAGATACAGGAGCAGAAGCAGAAGATACGGGAGCAGGAGGAGAAGATACAGGAGCAGGAGGAGATGTGGAGGCAGGAGGAGAAGATACAGGAGCAGGAGGAGAATATACACAATCAGGAGGAGAAGATACAGGGCAGGAGGAGAAGATACACGAAGGAGGAGAATATACGAGAGCAGGAAAGAAGAGGCATGAGCAGGAGGAGAGGATACGGAGGCAGGAGGAGAAAATGTGGAGCCAGGGGAGAAGATACGGGAGCAGGAGGAGAAGATACGGGAGCAGGAGCAGAAGATAGAGAGCGGGAGCAGGAGGAGAAGATACAGGAGCAGGAGGAGATGTGGAGGCAGGACGAGAGATACAGGAGCAGGAGGAGATATGCACAATCAGGAGGAGAAGATACGGGAGCAGGAGGAGAAGATACATGAGCAGGAGGAGAATATACGAGAGCAGGAGAAGAAGAGGCAGGAGCAGGAGGGAAGATGCGGAGGCAGGAGGAGAAAATGTGGAGCCAGGAGGAGAAGATACAGGAGCAGGAGGAGAAGATACGAGAGCAGGAGCAGAAGATACGGGAGCAGGAGGAGAAGATACAGGAGCAGAAGCAGAAGATACGGGAGCAGGAGGAGAAGATACAGGAGCAGGAGGAGATGTGGAGGCAGGAGGAGAAGATACAGGAGCAGGAGGAGAATATACACAATCAGGAGGAGAAGATACAGGAGCAGGAGAAGAAGATACACGAGCAGGAGGAGAATATACGAGAGCAGGAAAAGAAGAGGCATGAGCAGGAGGAGAGGATGCGGAGGCAGGAGGAGAAAATGTGGAGCCAGGAGGAGAAGATACGGGAGCAGGAGGAGATGTGGAGGCAGGACGAGAAGATACAGGAGCAGGAGGAGAATATGCACAATCAGGAGGAGAAGATACGGGAGCAGGAGGAGAAGATACATGAGCAGGAGGAGAATATACGAGAGCAGGAAGAAGAGAAGCAGGAGGAGCAGGAGGAGAAGATGCGGAGGCAGGAGGAGAAAATGTGGAGCCAGGAGGAGAAGATACGGGAGCAGGAGGAGAAGATACGGGAGCAGGAGCAGAAGATATGGAGGCAGGAGGAGAAGATATGGGAGCAGAAGGAGACGATGCGGGAGCAGGATGAGATGATGCGGAAGCAGGAGGAGAAGATGTGTGAGCAGGAGGAGACGCTGTTGGAGAAGGAGGAGAAGATGTGTGAGCAGGAGGAGAAGCTGTGGGAGAAGGAGAAGATGATGCGGGAGCAGGAGGAGAAGATGTGGAGGCAGGCGAAGAAGCTACGGGAGCAGGAAGAGAAGACGTGGAGGCAGGAGGAGAAGATACGGGAGCAGGAGAAGAAGATCTGGGAGAAGGAGGAGATGATGCAGGAGCAGGAGATGTGGAGGCAGGAAAAGATACAGGAGCAGGAGGAGAATATGCACAATCAGGAGGAGAAGATACGGGAGCAGGAGGAGAAGATACACGAGCAGGAGGAGAATATACGAGAGCAGGAGAAGAAGAGGCAGGAGCAGGAGGGGAAGATGCGGAGGCAGGAGGAGAAGATACAGGAGCAGGAGGAGAAGATACAGGAGCAGGAGGAGAAGATACAGGAGCAGAAGCAGAAGATACGGGAGCAGGAGGAGAAGATACAGGAGCAGGAGGAGATGTGGAGGCAGGAGGAGAAGATACAGGAGCAGGAGGAGAATATACACAATCAGGAGGAGAAGATACAGGAGCAGGAGGAGAAGATACACGAGCAGGAGGAGAATATACGAGAGCAGGAAAAGAAGAGGCATGAGCAGGAGGAGAGGATGCGGAGGCAGGAGGAGAAAATGTGGAGCCAGGAGGAGAAGATACGGGAGCAGGAGGAGAAGATATGGGAGCAGGAGCAGAAGATACGGGAGCAGGAGGAGAAGATACAGGAGCAGGAGGAGATGTGGAGGCAGGACGAGAAGATACAGGAGCAGGAGGAGAATATGCACAATCAGGAGGAGAAGATACGGGAGCAGGAGGAGAAGATACACGAGCAGGAGGAGAATATACGAGAGCAGGAGAAGAAGAGGCAGGAGCAGGAGGAGAAGATGCGGAGGCAGGAGGAGAAAATGTGGAGCCAGGAGGAGAAGATACGGGAGCAGGAGGAGAAGATACGGGAGCAGGAGCAGAAGATATGGAGGCAGGAGGAGAAGATATGGGAGCAGAAGGAGACGATGCGGGAGCAGGATGAGATGATGCGGAAGCAGGAGGAGAAGATGTGTGAGCAGGAGGAGAAGCTGTTGGAGAAGGAGGAGAAGATGTGTGAGCAGGAGGAGAAGCTGTGGGAGAAGGAGAAGATGATGCGGGAGCAGGAGGAGAAGATGTGGAGGCAGGAGAAGAAGCTACGGGAGCAGGAAGAGAAGACGTGGAGGCAGGAGGAGAAGATACGGGAGCAGGAGAAGAAGATCTGGGAGAAGGAGGAGATGATGCAGGTGCAGGAGGAGATGTGGAGGCAGGAAAAGATACAGGAGCAGGAGGAGAATATGCACAATCAGGAGGAGAAGATACGGGAGCAGGAGGAGAAGATACACGAGCAGGAGGAGAATATACGAGAGCAGGAAAAGAAGAGGCATGAGCAGGAGGAGAGGATGCGGAGGCAGGAGGAGAAAATGTGGAGCCAGGAGGAGAAGATACAGGAGCAGGAGGAGAAGATACGGGAGCAGGAGCAGAAGATACGGGAGCAGGAGGAGAAGATACAGGAGCAGGAGGAGATGTGGAGGCAGGACGAGAAGATACAGGAGCAGGAGGAGAATATGCACAATCAGGAGGAGAAGATACGGGAGCAGGAGGAGAAGATACACGAGCAGGAGGAGAATATACGAGAGCAGGAGAAGAAGAGGCAGGAGCAGGAGGAGAAGATGCGGAGGCAGGAAGAGAAAATGTGGAGCCAGGAGGAGAAGATACGGGAGCAGGAGCAGAAGATATGGAGGCAGGAGGAGAAGATATGGGAGCAGAAGGAGACGATGCGGGAGCAGGATGAGATGATGTGGGAGCAGGAGAAGAAGATGTGTGAGCAGGAGGAGAAGCTGTTGGAGAAGGAGGAGAAGATGTGTGAGCAGGAGGAGAAGCTGTGGGAGAAGGAGAAGAAGATGCGGGAGCAGGAGGAGAAGATGTGGAGGCAGGAGAAGAAGCTACGGGAGCAGGAAGAGAAGATGTGGAGGCAGGAGGAGAAGATACGGGAGCAGGAGAAGAAGATCTGGGAGAAGGAGGAGATGATGCAGGAGCAGGAGGAGATGTGGAGCAGGAAGGAAGATGGGAGCAGGAAGAGAAGATGTGGGAGCAGGAAGAGAAGATGTGTGAGCAGGAGGAGAAGATGCAGAGGCAGGAGGAGAAGATGCGGGAGCAGGAAATGAGGCTGTGGCAGCAGGAGGAGAAGATGCAGGAGCAGGAGGTGAGGCTGCAGGAATAGGAGGAGAGGCTGGGGGAGCTGGGGCGGAAGGCTGACTCTGGGGAGCAGGCGGAGGTGGTTGCAAAACCCTGGAGATCATACAGAGCGACCTCACCACAACTTAGCAGATGGTTCCCTCTGCTTTTCCACCAGTCTGTGTCCTACAGTTTAAATGGTGGGAAGAAGGGTGTGAGATTTGAGGCTGGGGAGGGAGGCATGGGCCTCTAGTCAAGGGAGGCAGTCACTCAGGCCTGGAGGAAGGGGCCAGGTGCCAGGGGCCTGGGCAGATAACAGGGCCCCACTGTGCCCTCACCACCCTGTTTATGGGCCCAGAATCTGGAAGCCAGCCACTACCTACCCTGGTGCCTATCCTGTAGGTGGAGTTGAAGAGCCAATAGCCTCAGAGTCTGCAGCAGCAGCGAGACCGTTACCTGGGTCACCTGCAGCAGTACGTGGCCACCTATCAGCAGCTGGCCTCTGAGAAGGAGGCTCTGCCCAGCTGCAGCAGCAGGAAGCTCAGGGCAAAGTGGTGGTCGAGATGGCCACCAGTAGTGCAGGAGACCCAGTTGAGGGAGTTGATGAGGGTGGGGCCCTCAGGGGGACGACCTGGCAGCCTCTATGGCTTCTCACTCTCTTTCCTGGCCCCTTAGGAGCATCTGAAAGCTGCCATCTACCGAGCAGATGACAAGAAGGCAAAAACAATCTAAAAGCCGGAAGCAAGGCCTGGAGAGGAGTCGGCCGCCATTTAGAATATAGTCTGAGCACAAACCTGAAAAAAAAAAAATTATTTATTTTAAATTGTGGCAAAATACTGGTCAGGCGCGGTGGCTCATGCCAGTAATCCCAGCAATTTGGGAGACTGAGGTGAATGGACCACCTGAGGTCAGGAGTTCCAGACCAGCCTGGCCAATACAAAAATTAGCCGGGCATGGTGGCGCATGCCTGTAATCCCAGCTACTTGGGAGGCTGAGGCAGGAGAATCGCTCGAACCCGGGAGGCAGAGGGTGCAGTGAGCTGGGATCGTGCCACTGCACTCAAGCCTGGATGACAGAGCGAGACTCCTTCTCCAAAAAACAAAACAAAACAAAAAAAAACAAAGTTTCTTCCTTATCTTCCTTACATGTGTGTTTCTATTGGTTTTTTTCTTGTTCTTTCTCATTGAGTCTTGTCTTTTCTTACGGCATTCCTAGTAAACTTTTATCTGCCTCCAGAGAGTACTGACTTTGACTTCATGGCACACAATTGGAGTAAGCGCAGATCACCTTCATCTAGTTTGGGACTAAGCTGGTTCAGAGCAGGTTTTAGTTTTTGTGAGGGCTGGTCTATTTTTTATTCATTTGGACTCCTAGGGGTGACCCTTCTAGGGACCCCACCAAGGTCCCATCTCCTTACTGGGACCCAAATTCTCATTAGGTCATTTCAGCCCTGTGAGTGCCAAACATTCAGCTAGGGTCTCCAGCCTCTTAACTACCACTTCATACTCAGTTTCTTAGCCTCTTAGCCCTCTACTGTTAACCAATCACCAAATGTCGGAAAAGCACTACAGACTGTCAAGGTCACCTTGGCCTGGTCACTCAAGTCCTGGCTGAGGTCTCCAATCACCTTCAAACAGTTGTTGGCCGGGTGCGGTGGCTCAAGCCTGTAATACCAGCACTTTGGGAGGCCGAGACGGGCAGATCACGAGGTCAGGAGATCGAGACCATCCTGGCTAACATGGTGAAACCCCGTCTCTACTAAAAAAAAATACAAAAAACTAGCCAGGCGAGGTGGTGGGCGCCTGTAGTCCCAGCTACTCGGGAGGCTGAGGCAGGAGAATGGCGTAAACCTGGGAGGCGGAGCTTGCCATAAGCTGAGATCCGGCCACTGCACTCCAGCCCGGGCGACAGAGCGAGACTCCGTCTCAAAAAAAAAAAAAAAAAAAAAAAAGGTTGTTTTTGGTGGGGGGCACATTTTTGTCCAGCTTCTGTAACTGCTTTTGTGGGGAGGCTAATCTATAACAAGCTACTCTGCCTTCAGTGAAAGTTGAAAACCTTCATCTGTCTTTTTTTTTTTCTTTTGAGATGGAGTCTCGCTCTGTTGCCCAGGCTCCAGTACAGTGGCGTGATCTCTGCTCACTGTAACCTCTGCCTCCTGGGTTCAAGCAATTCTCCTGCCTCAGCCTCCCGAGTAGCTGGGACTACAGGCCTGTGCCCCCATGCCTGGCTAATTTTTGTATTTTTAATAGAGACAGGATTTAACCATGTTTTCCAGGCTGGTCTGGAGCTCCTGACTCAGGTGATCCACCCGCCTCGGCCTCCCAAAGTGCTGGGATTACAGGCATGAGCCACTGCATCCAGCCCATCTGTCTTTTAAAAAATGTTTTTAATTTGAGGTATAATTTATCTTCAGTGAAATGCACAGATCTGGTATATATTTTGATCAATTTGAACAAATGCATTACCCATGTATCCCGCCTCCTTTGAAGATATAGAACATTCCTATCATCCAGAAAGTTCTCCTGTGCTTTAACCCTGTCCGGCACTCCCCCAGCAGCTGATGAACGTGCTGAGGACATTGGTACAGGATTCTGGCCTCCCCAAAAGAACTGCTTTGACAAACCTGCTTGCCTTACCCAGCACTAAGGATAAACAAACTCTGAAAATAAACACCCCTTCCTGGCCCAGCAGCCCACAGCCTAATATTTATACCCCAGCTTTCAGAAATGTCACTTGCCTGCTGGTTCACCCTCACTAGGGTGGCAGCTGCACAGGAGCAGCTGGGCTCACCTGTTAAACAAGAAGCCAATAGCTGGACAGTGACACTCAGACCCCAGCCTGGGAGAGCCTGGCTGAAAGCCCCCTTCTTTCAGGTCCCACTGTGGAGAGAGGGGGCGGAGCATACACAACTCTACTGCCCTCCTCATCCTTCAGCTGTGCTTCCTCCTGGGAGAGGGAGCTGTTCATTAATTTGGCCAAAGCCTTCTTAAGGGCTGTAGGTTTGACAGGCTGGGTGTGTGGGGGCCACTGTGCTAGAGAGAGAGGCTGGTGTGTCAGAAGGCAGCCACCTGGCCAGAGAAGGGTCAATGCCCTTGGTGACCTCCTTCCCCTGGCTGGACACAGCACCCTGCATTCTCCATATGTGACTGCTCCCCTCAGAGCTGCCTCCAGGGGAGGGGTTCTAACCCTATGGGTGGGGACATTGTGTTAGTTTACAGTGGGCCATGGCTCCCTCTGACATCTCCAACTCAGAGGCAGTAGAGAGATGAGAAATTCCCTGCACCTCCTCCCTCAGCACCCACCTCTGCACACATCCACATACGGAGACCCTGACGGTGGTCCCTGGGAGTGCCGCCATCTGCGCCTCCTTTCCATGCCTGCAGCAGCCATGCCCACTCTCCAGACCCTCACCCTCCTGGCTCAGTAGAGGCTGCACTGCCCTGGGTCCTGCCACTACACCTGGGCCGCCGTACCCGTCCATTCCCCCAGTTGGGTTCTTATTTCCTCCAACAAGTAGGAAGCCTGTAAGGTCACCTGCTGAGCAAGCTGGGGGAGAGAGTAGGGTGGGGCTAGGAGGATGAGGAGGAGAAACTTATGGTCGTGCTGGAGACTCAGCGGAGCAGAGTCTATGCAGGCCCATTGGCTGCCTAGACATTGGCGATCCCGCTCCCACCCTGGTTTCTTCTTTAACAAAATCATGACCTCATTAAATATTGGACACCTGTAAACCTCATGGATCCTCCTCCAGCCTCCCCGCTATGCATTGGTGAGTCTGAGTCAACTCTAGTCATTTCATTCCTCTGGACACTGATTGCCCGGGGCTTGGGCATGAGCTGCCTCTTCACCTGAGCCTGAGCCACAGGTGTCCTCTGTACCTACCAACTGATGCACTGGGCCAGGGGGAGCTCCGTCTCAATGGAGATGAGCTGTGAGGAGCTGGTGGCTGGGCAGATCAGGTTGTTGTAACGGGTTTTGTTCAGAAGGTGGTCCATCAGCTTATGCTGGGCATGGGCCACGTGGCAGTCCCCTGGGTAAACACAGAGACACACTGGACCCTTGAGCAGCTGTCCCCCACTGCAGCTGACAGCTACAAAGTGGGAGCTGAGAGGGCAAGGGAGCACAGGCACCCCGAGGGCCGGTTGAAGCAGTGAAGGCGCTGGCAGGCCTGGCTCTCCCTGGGGACTTCAAATGACATTCATGACAGAGCTCAGCTACCTCCTCCCATGCCACACCTCTTCCTCCTCCTCCTCCCTCCATCAATGAACAGCATTCCATGCTCCACACATCTGATACCAAACTGGGTATCTCTTCCAGACTCCTCCCTTGGTTCATTCAAGTGGCCACCAAGTCCTGTCTGTCCTCCCATCTCCACAGCTACAGCCATGTCCCTGCCTCCCCCGCCCTGTCCACCTTCTGGTCTCTCCACCTGCACTCTATCCCCGCCATCCATGTGCCATACAGTGGCAGACTGGTCTTTCTACAGCACACTGGACTAGCGCTCTTCCCTGCCCACAGCTCTCAGAGCTGGAGGTGGAGTTGAAACTCATGATTTGGCATTCAGAGCTCTTTCCCCCTCGGCACTGGCTCATCTAGAGTGCTCACAATGCGGGGCAGGAGCCCCTGACTCAAATGTGGGTTTGGTGTACAACTGGGTCTGACGTGGTGATTTGCCTATGAAACAGGCCTACAGAGTGCAAGGTTTCTCCGAGACACCAAATGGTGGGTCCTGCTGGCAGCTGGCTCCTGGTCTGGAGCTTCAAGTAGAGATCTCAGCTCAGAGCCACATTCAATAGCCAGCTGAAATGCAGCCTCCTCCAGGGAGCCCCTGGAGCTTCCACAGCCTCCGATCTGCCCCTCTGCATACCCCAGATCTCTTGCCAAGTGGCGTTTGGGTCTCCATGTCATCTCCCTCCCATGTCTGGGAGTAAAAGTGAGGTGCAGGGACTTGAGCTTGTGTACCGTGGTGTCTTAACAGCGAATGTGTCAAGTAGAGCGGAGGCGGCTTGGAAAGAGGGAGACTCAGAGGACAGTGAAGGACATGTGACCAGGCGAGCCTGGGAGCAGGAAAAGAGATGAGAGTGAGCAGAGGAAACTGCTGGGGCAGGGGAGTGGATGGGAGGATCAGGGAATGAGGGGGCTGGAGAGGTGGGGTTGGGGATGCTGGCGAGGGGCTGCCTGACTCGCCAGGCTCAGGAGTTGGTTATATCCTCCCACAAGGGCCAGCTCACCTGGTCGCCCCAAAGCCCTCCCCCTGTGGGTGGGCCCAGAGGGCCCAGAACATGGATGACCCAATTGAGCAGGACAGAGGTGGACTCAGGTGGTGCTGGGCTGGACTCCTGGCTGTGAGGAGCAGCCGCCACCCTGCCCAGGGCGTCCACTTTCCAACTCGCTGCCCATCTGAGCAGATGCAATATTGGGCACCTTGTGAAACATGTTGCTAGCGTACCTCCTGACTGCTGCCCCTCCTGCAGAGTGCCCGGACTCTCCATTCCTATGGAGGCTTGGCCTAGGTTCTGAGTCCTGCCTTTCATACCTGGGGCTGCTACCCCAGAGGCCAGCTGCTTGAGTACCCTGGAAGCCTGTCTGCAGTCCCAGGCTACAGCTGGGTCCATCCCACAGCCCTTCATTAGTGCATCTATTTGGACTGACTGCTCATTTCATAGAGAGGGGTGTGTCTTGCCCCAGCCCATCTGGTGTGTCTAAGGAAGCTGTAGGGACAGAATCTGCAGCTCCCAGCCCCCAGCCCTCCAATGGTAGGAGAGGCTGGACCCCACATCTCTGCAGCTCCACCGGGCTGGTTTGAGTAGGTTCCCAAGTCCAGGGCTGCTCTGCAGGCTGTGGGGCTCATGCGCCAGCTCTGAGCCCACCTGATGTGCTCAGGTTGTTCACCTTCAAGACTGTCCTGCCTCTCAGGCATTCAGCTGACCCCGAGGGCCTCTCCCTCATCTTGACCACCAGCTACGGGCTCTGACTGAGAGGTTCCCAGAACCTTAGACCATTTGGCCCAACCCCCCATTTCTCAGCTGAGGAAACTGAGACCAGAGAGGAAGCAACTTTCTCAGGGACCCCCAGCAAGTCAGAGGCAGAAATAGGTCTAGGAGCCTCTTCTCAACAGAGGTTCTCCCTGTCCCCTGAGCCTTTTTTAGTGCCTCATTAACTTCCCTGTAAGGAGACTGCCCTGCCGAGGCTGGAAATGGTGCTGTCCAGGGCGGTGTGTGCCCGTGACTGTGCCTGTGTTTGTACTTGTGAGTGTGTATGGGGGTGGGGATGAGGGGTGGGAATAAACCGCAGGGATGCTGGGGCTGGAATGCACTCTGTCTCACCCCAAAAAGGGGTGCAGGAGAGCCCGGCCAAGCACAGCACATGCTTCCACTTTCCAATCTGCGGAATGCCTGTGAGGCCGGCTGGGCTCAGAAGACAAGGAACAGGCCTTTCCCCACAGATGACAGGGGGGCCCAGGATGGGCGGAAGCTTCTGCTGCAGCTTTGGGGGGTCACATCCCAGCCCACGGGCTGACAGTTAAGCAGAGAAGCTACCTCTAGGGGTCAGTCATGATCTAGTGATTCTTATGAGAAGGGGGCCTCACCAGCCTCTGTCCAGGGTCTTGTCTGGAAAAACTGCTCCCTGGCAGAAATGGGCTGATAATTTGAGAGGAAGCCATAGCTGAAATTCTAAACTGTGTGAGTGTGTGTCCAGTTTGAAAAAGCATATCTGACTTCAACATTTATATTGAAAAAATGGAAAGCTATTCCCCTTGTTTTGGAATACAAACTACAGAAAGCAACAGTTAACAGAATCTTACTGGAAAGGTCAGATTCTGCATCTGGAAAGGCACAGTGACTTTCAACTGGGGTGTGTGTCCTTCACTGAGGAAGGGAAGGTGAGACTTATGTTTAGTAAAGGGCAGCTATGAATTTACCTTTTATAAAGAACTTGCCATATACTATTAGTGCATTTTCAATCATGTCAGAATCACCCATGCCCATGTAAATGCAAGTTCCCAGACTTCATTCCTGGAGATTCTGGTCCTGTGAGCCTAGGGTGGGGCCCGGAAATCTCTATGGGGTGGTGTAGGCTGCCCCAGGACCACACCTAAGAAACACTGCAACTGCCCCACACACTTCCAAGTCCCCAAATACGTAGGCAGGCATCTCATCTCCATAGAACAGATAGGGAAACTGAGGTCCAGAGTGGGGAAAGAAATGGCACAGGGTCACCCAGCAAGTAGTAGCAGAGCCACGATACTCCCACTGCCTGCGGACACCATCTCTGATGACAGCTCCACCTCCCTACAGGAACCTTGTCTACCCCCACCCCTACCTCCTGCTGCCCCTATGGTGGGTCTCTGTCCAAGGAAGATGTAGCCCTGGTCCTCTAGACTGACTGGGGCTCAGAGGAAAAGCTTGGCCCAGAGTGTAGGAGCTAGAAGGGTCCTTGGAATTCAAGTGGGGAAATTGAGGCCCAAAGAAGGCAGTCCTCACATTTCAACTCTGGAGAAGGTCTGGGTCTCCTTCCTGAGTGGTAGGTTTGACTTCACCAGCCTGGCCCTCAGTCAAGCTGTCTGTCCAGGCCCGCCACACCTCCGGGTTGCTGACCAGAGGCGGCGGTGCCATAAAACACGTTTCCTGGGAGATCCACCCCCAAAGCTCAAAACATTCCAGGCCTGGAGATTTGGGCAAGCCCCCTTCCCTCTCAGCCCGGTTTCCCCATCTCTACAATAGCTGTGTTGGAGACTTCTCTCTGTGACTGAGGTGCAGATGTTCTCCCAGGTGCCTACACCTCCCAGGTTGCTGGCTCCTCTTTGCCCACACTTCAAGACAGCTCTTAGGTAAGGAAGGAGACTTGGCCCTATCGGGAGTAGGAGCTGGTGCCCCCCAGCCTCCCAGACCAGTGGGGATGACCCAGGCTGCCGGCAAAGCTGCTGCCCAGCCCACAGACACCGCCTGGGAGGGTGGCCCCGGCCCTCACAGCAGCTCTGAGAAGAGGCAGCCCTCACTTCAAAACTCGCAGAGCCACCCATGCCTTCCCTCAGCCCAAAGAGGCTTTTAGGAAAATGAATCATCTCAAGTTCAAACCCATGGGGTTGCTGAAAGACGAGACGGTACGGGGTGAGCTGGTGCGAGGGAGCGCGGCTCTGTGCAGACTTTGCAGGGAGGGCACTTAGGAAAAGGGACTGGAGTCTGGGAGGCTGACCAGCTCAGGGTTAAAGGGAGGGGATGGAGCGGGAGTGAGCTGGCCTCATTCTCCCCCTTGGGCCTTTGAGCCTCAGGTGATTCAAGGGAGCAAACACCTCCTTTTCCCGACCAGGGAGTTCTCGCCACGTTTTGGAATCAGTACCATTCCCTTGGGGACTGGGGGGCAGCCCCCACCTCCAGACCTGGCTGGAACTGCTGCCTCAATTCTAGATCCAAAAGAACCTCTGGCAGCTTCTCCATCTCCCTCCCAGTCCAGCCTCACCTCCTGCCCCATGAGGGCCCCAACAGCAAATCTGACAACTGGAGAAACAAGGCAGGAAGAGCAGGGTCTGAGGGAGTGACTACCTTCAAAAGGCAGCTCTGCCACCTTCTCTCCAGGACTCTCAGGCTTGCTTTCATATTGCTCCCTCGACATCCTTTTACTATAATCTGGTGTGTTGACATATGGTCTTTAAAAGAAACAACACTGTTGACATGGAGCCAACTTCCCCTTTGGGATGGTTTGGAGAAGTTAGGGTTGAGCACATCCTCTCTTTGGCAGACTGCAGCAGTAGTAGGTGAGATATATAAAGTAAATAAAGGCCGGGCGTGGTGGTCACGCCTGTATTCCCAG
Source organism: Rhinopithecus roxellana (assembly GCF_007565055.1). Lineage (NCBI taxonomy): Eukaryota > Metazoa > Chordata > Mammalia > Primates > Cercopithecidae > Rhinopithecus > Rhinopithecus roxellana. The sequence goes on along the minus strand of NC_044553.1, from coordinate 125,060,097 downwards.
TACTTTGGGAGGCTGAGGTAAGAGGATCACTTGAGGCCAGGAGTTCGAGACCAGCCTGGCCAATACTGCGACACTCCGTCTCTACTAAAAATATAAAAATTAGCTCGGCATAGTGGTGCACACCTGTAATCCCAGCTACTTGGGAGGCTGAGGCAGGGGAATGGCGTGAACTCAGGAGGCAGAGGTTGCAGGGAGCTGAGATCGGGCCACTGCACTCCAGCCTTGGCGAGCGAGACTCCATCTTCAAAAAAAAAAAAAGTAAAAGACATTTGCAACAGACAGATTTAAAATATGAAGCATGAAAATAATTAAAATACCTCAATGCAGACGTGATGCATTCCTCCAGCCTCATTTTTCTGCAGAAAACCTACAACTGGACTGTCCCTTTCCAATGAATGAAGCAGTTCCATCTTGGGATTTGCCAGGCTGACAGAAACAATGATTCATATTTACTGGTAACAGTTCAAGGAAGCAGCATATTCCGAATCACATGCTATTCTCTGCATTTCACAGGGGGTCAGTTTGAATGTGACAAGGAAACAACACATACTTCTTAAAGCAGGCACTTTTCTCTACCTGTACCCAATTTTTGTCTTATATTTTGTAATAAGTTCACTAAACGTATAACCACACAGTACTCTTTTAATGTGTATTTTACTTGAATGATTATCACCTGAGGAAAATATCTACATGTTGGGGAAAAACAAGTAAAGATCAAGAGGGTATTTAAATTATGAGGATTTCCTCTGAGACCAGATTTTTAAGACAGTTGTATAATTTTGAAGGATTAGAGGCAGAACTGCCTCTAAATGTGAAGAAACCTCCTTTCACTCAGTAACTGAAGAAGGCTGCAAGGCCTTTTTCTCATGTATAACACTGCTTTCCGATTTCCCAAAACACAGGAATTTAAGAGCCAGATTCCTCTCGGAAGGAAAGTTATACACATGTATGAGGTTTAAACATAATCCTGTAAAAATATATCATTTAATAAAAGATGTGAAATAGCAAAATGAATACATATTTAAACAAGTTGTTAGATCTTAATGAAAAACACTTTAAACAGTATCTAGTATCACAGAGCATCAGCTAACAAAAAAAATGCTCCTTATCTGAAATTTTTGATAGCAAGAAAATTAAGGTGACACTATTTCATCTTATTTAAGATCATAAATTTGACACATCATAAGTCAGTAGAGGGCAAAATTCAGCCTAAGATGGTCTTCTGCTACACTGCAGTCTATGTCACTGAAGTGTCCAAAGACTCTCATTCTCAATAGATGAATATATATACCCCAGTTCTGTGGACTCATTGTTACCATGTAATCCAAGTGGATTACAACCCGGTACACAAATACGTAAATGTACAATTGAAACTAAATTGTAAAAAAAGAATACCTAATGCTTTCTAGATGTAATGTGCTCTGATATTTTCTATTTTATTTCAGTTTTTAAAAAATACTGGTACTACTCGCTAAGCACCTAACTTGCAGATTTGTTGTGAAGATTAGACAGTTGGTGTAAAAAAATAAATACACTGCCAGACAGTAGGTGCACAATAAATTCAGGCCATTCTTTTTGTTAATGACATACAAAATGCTAACAACCAGCTGAGTATGGTGGCTCACGCCTGTAACCCAACACTCTGGGAGGCTGAGGTGGGCAGATCACTTGAGGTCAGGAGTTCCAGACCAGCCTGGCCAATATGGTGAAACCCCATCTCTACTAAAAATACAAAAATTACCTGGGCATGGTCACACATGCCTGTAGTCCCAGCTACGCAGGAGGCTGAGGCACCAGAATTATCTGAACCCAGAAGGCAGGTTGCAGTGAGCTGAGATCGCACCACTGCACTCCAGCCTGAGTGACAAAGCGAGACTCTGTCTCAAAAAACCAAACCAAAATGAAAGCCACTAACAACCAACAAAACCATTGACCAAGCTACTCTTCCCTTCTTTGTATTTCTACTGTGTGTGCCATTTGCAATGGAAGTTCAATATAGAATCTATTTGTATTTTTAACAATTGTATTTCTTGCAATCTAATAAATGAAAAAAAGAAAAGAACTGTAGATAGGGTCAGTGAACTTCAGCGTAATACGCACACTAAGTAGTTCTGGTAGCTGGGTGCTGCGGTGGCCCACACCTGTAATCCCAGCCCTTTGGAAGGCTGAGGTGGAAGAATTCCTTGAGACCAGGAGTTCAAGATCAGCCTGGGCAACAAAGCGACACTGTCTCTACAAAAAAAAAAAAAAAAAAAAAAAAAAAAAAAATTAGCCGGGCATGGTGGCAGATACCTGTGGTCCCAGCTACTTGGGAGGCTGAGGTGAGAAGATCAGTTAGGCCCGGGAGGTGGAGGTTGTACTGAGCTGTGATCATGGCACTGCACTCTAGTCTGGACGACAGGGAGACCTTGTTTCAAAACAAACAAACAAACAAAAAGAAGCAGTTTCATCTATGAAACTTAAAATTATGCAAATACTGAGTTCAGATGTTCCTGAATTCTTCTTGACGCTGTCACTTCTGTAAAAGACAGGTCAGCTGGAGGTTCCTTGATAGGCATCCTAGCATCAAATACGGAACATACAGAAACGTGAGAGGAACAAGTTACAAGATGTCCAAGTGAAGTGAACTTGTCTATCCCATGCTTTAGTGATATTCATAACCTCTGGCCCTGAAACAGAAGTTCAGGCAATTCACATTATAGGAAACCTCATTGTAGTCGATTTTTCTCCATAACTTCCTTATCATTTGGCTCTAAGTGTGAGGAGAAAACAGTTTACTAGAATGACTGCTTCTTTTTCCTTTCAAGAGAAAACAAAATCTCTTTTCATATGTTAGAAAGATAACAATGTCTTCACATATTGTAAAAATTAGACTTTGAGGCTATATAGATTTATCTTATCTCAAGAGATGTGAACTGTTTTGAGAAAGAAAATATCACTTTTCATTGTCTTTAGTTGGTTCCTAAAGCATAATTCTAGGAACAGGACAGAAAAAAATACAGTGATCTCAGTCAGAATTCAAAAATTCGGCTTCTTTAAAATGAAGGGTTGGGTGTGGTGGCTCATGTCTATAATCTCAACACTTTGGGAGGTTGAGACAGGAGGACTGCTTGAACCCAAGGGTTCAGGACCAGCCTGGGCAACACAGTGAGATCCCATCTCTACAAAAAATAAGGCAAATTATCCTGGCATGGTGGCACGTGCCTGTAGTCCCAGCCGCTCAGAAGGCTGGGGTGGCACGATAGCTTGAGCCTGGGAAGTCCAGGTGCACTGAGTCATGATTGCACCACTGCCTGGACAACAGAGTGAGACCTGTCTCAAAAATACAAAAACAGCTAGGCACGGTGGCTGGCACCTGTAATCCCAGCACTTTGGGAGGCCAAGGCAGGAGGATTGCTTGAGCCCAGGAGTTTGAGGCCAGCCTGCGTGACAGTGAGACAGTGTCTCAAAAAAATCCCACTAAAAAGTCAAAAATATAAAAAAGAGATAAGGGTACAAAAATGGCCAACAAGCATCCAAGATACTCAACAACATTAGTCATTAGGTATATTAGTCCGTTCTCTCATTGCTATAAAGAATTACCTGAGACAGGGTAACTTATAGAGAAAAGAGGTTTAATTGGCTGATGGTTTCACAGGCTGTACAGGAAGCATGGCTTGGGAGGCCTCAGGAAACTCACAACCATGGTGGAAGGCAAAGAAGAGTCAATGTCTTACATGGCTAGAGTAGTAGGAAGAGAGTGAAGTGAGAGGGATCACACTTTTAAACAACCAGACCTTGTGAGAACTCACTATCAGGAGAATAGCAAGGGGGAAATTGCCAAAAAGTTCCTCAAAAAGTTAAACAGTTCTCCCAAGACCCAGCAATTCCATTCCTACATACCCCTGAATAATTAAGAATAAGAACTCAAACAAGAACTCGTACGCTAATGTTCATAGCAGCAGGATTTCTGATAGCCAAACAGTGAAATATTACTCACTTCCATACAACGGAACGTTATCTGGATATGAAGTACTGTCACATGCTACAACATGAACATCAAAAACATTATGCCAAATGATAGAACCACACATAAAAGGTCATATATTATATGATTCCATTTATACAAAATATCTAGAATAGGTAATATAGAGACAGAAAGCAGAATAGTGGTTGCCAAGGGCTAGAGGGAGGAGAGAACGGGAAGCAATTGCTTAATACGTATGGGGTTTCCTTTTGGGGTGATGAAAATGTTTTTTTCTTTTTGAGACAAGGTCTGGCTCTGCGGCCCAGGCTGGAGTGCAGTGGCATGATCATGGCTCACTGCAACCTTCATCCCCCAGGTTCAGGTGATCCTGTCACCTCAGCCTCCTGAGTAGCTGGAACTACATGCATGCGCCACCACGCCTGGCTAATTTTTGTATTTTTTGGGGGACAGGGTTTTGCCATGTTGCCCAGGCTGGTCTTGTCTTGAACTCCTGGCCTCAAGTGATCCTCCCACCTTGGCCTCCCAACGAGCTGGGACTACAAGAGTGAGCCACCACACTCGGCCAGTGAAAATGTTTTGAAATAGATAAAGGTGATGGTCACATGAACTCAGTGAATGTGATCATTGCTGTTAAATTGTACCTTTTTTTTCTTTTTTTGAGACGGAGTCTCCTTCTGTCGCCTATGGTGGACTGCAATGGCGCGATCTGGGCTCACTGCAAGCTCCGCCTCCCGGGTTCACGCCATTCTCCTGCCTCAGCCTCCGGAGTAGCTGGGACTACAGGCGCCCGCCACCACGCCCGGCTAATTTTTTTTTTTTTTTTAATAATTTTTTAGTAGAGACGGGGTTTCACCGTATTAGCCAGGCCTGACCTCATGATTTGCCCGCCTCGGCCTCCCAAAGTGCTGGGATTACACGCCTTGAGCCACCGTGCCCGGCCGAATTTTTTTGTAAAAAAACAGGACTTGTTCTGCTGTCTTGTTTCTCCCCAACCTCTTTATGGGTGCGCGGTAAAATAACACTTACCTACCAGCTTCCATTTACTTCCGTCCCTGCCCTGTCAGACCCGGTGGGCAAGATCCCCCGCCTCTGCGGCCCACAAACTGGAAGGTGCAGCGCCCAGGGCGCACAGCTCCTGGCTGGCAGTGGGGCTCATGCACAAGAAGGCCATCCCCGCGCTAAGCTGAGGCGTTTCTGGAAGGTACCCTCTCCCTAGGTGCCAGCAGTGGCCGCGGAACCCGCCCGGGGGGACAGAGCGCATGCCAAGGTGGTTTGGCCACGTTGAGGCCTCCCCCTGGCCTCCTTCCCATGGGACCCGACCCACGGCGACCTTCGCTGGCGCCCGGTTTTCACCTAAGGCGTTAGCAGCAGCAGCTTTCAGCGCGTGCGCCCGCTCAGCTGTGTCCCCACCAGCGCGGACCAGCCAGGTGCGCCGTGGAGGGCGGGGCGACCCGGCAGGGGGCGTGGCGAAGGCCGCTGATTAACTACTGCCTATAACACCCCCTTTACCTAAATTAGAAATTAAAGCTAGGACGCGCCACCCCTTGTGAGTCCCTGAAAAGGAGAAAACTAAGTTTAGAGACAGTTCAAAGGCGCTTGCCTTGACCCCTGGCAGTTTTTGTCTCCCGCCCCCCTGCACAGACTAAAGCGCCCGCGCTGCCAAGCTGCGGGGCGGAACTTTCGGCTCTGAGCTCCAAGTTGCGGTAGGCGCGTCCTTGCGGTGCGGTTTCCTGGGGCTCTCTTGCTTCGGTTGCAGCCGTTGTGTAGGGAATTGCAGCCAGCCATGGCCCCGGCCTGGCGCTGACAGACCCTGGAGCGGCGTCTGAGCGGTCCGCAAAGCCACCGGCTGGCCCGAGTGCATCCTCACATAAGTGCGCAGATCCGGGGCTCGGGGTGCGACCCGGGTCTCAAGTGGATGCGGGTTACCGACCCCTGTCAAATTGTGAGCTGGAGGAGGGTAAGCGGAAATGTAAATCACTTTCCCCACATTTCAGAGTTTCTACTTTCCTAGACTATCAAAAATTTAAAAATTGTTAAAATTTTTACATATGACTCTCCCAGTTGAATGTTATTGAAATCAACCTAATCTCAGTTATTAACGCGTAGAAGCTCCCCTTGAGGCTTATTTCGGCCCCCATCCCCCCCCACACAAACTGTGTTGGTTTCTTCTTCCGCCTATGTGCTCTTAAAGCACTCAGTGTTTAGCTGTCATCATACTTCATTGAAAGTACAAACTTGTCACTTGTCTGTCCACCCCAACTAAGCTTCTTGAGAATTAGAACTTTCATGTCTCTTCCCAGCACAAGCGTTTTATGTGCATTTTGTTGAAGAACTTCAAACATGATCTAAAAAATCATGACTCATTTGTATTTCAAACCCCAACCTCTCCCTTGAGTTCCCAGGTGACAGCAACTACAGACTGAGCTTATTTGGAATTCAGTAGCACACATGGCTTTTAACGATTTTTAAAATTTTGGTACTGTCAGCATCGCAAATTCACTGTGTCCAAAATAGAGTAGAATGTTGTTTCTACCCACCTATACTCTGTCATCCCCTGAAGTCCTTTCGCCATGCTCCACCACTCAAGCCTTGCCTATCGCAGTAAATGGCAGTTCTGTCTTTCCAGTTGCTCACACATAAAACTAGGCTGCTACTTTGATGTATTCGTTTTTCTCTATTCTGTATCTAATTCCTTAGCAATCCTGTCAGTTCTACCTCCAAACAGTACTCAGCATATTCACTGCTCTAACTCCAGCTTAAATCACCATCATCCTTTTCCTGGAATGCTGCATCAACCTTCTAATCACTCTACTTTCCTCCTCTTCCTTCCTCACTTTCTTCTTCCTTCGTGTAAATCATTTCATCCTTCTGCTTAAAATCTTCTCTTGTTTTCTTATGACACTTAAAATGGCAAACTCTTACCCTTGAGCCCTGCAGAATTTGGCTGCCATCAGTCTCTCCCACTTCACCTTCTGCCTCCTTCACACTCTAGCCATGCGCACTTTTTTATTCCTCAGGCTTACCGAGCTCAGTTGCATCTTAGAGAATTTGTTCTTGCTGTTTCTTCTGCCTGGAATACATGTTTCCCAATCTTTTAAGACTATTGTTATCTGTAGGTTTCGTCTCAGATGTCACATCTGCGAGAGGTTTTCCTTGACCACTGTAGCCAAAGTAAATGTTGATCACTGAAGGAATAAGGGAATGAATGAATGGAGTGATGCAGAGTTGATAATTTAAGGCTAATTCACTATATATCTCCAAGCAAATCAGTTTGTAATGCTTTTCCTGCCTAAAATCTATACAGCTGATTCACAAATACTTGGTTGACAGGTTTTAGATACCTTGTGGCTCATCAGCTTATATATTGTTGGGGCCAGAATGTATTCTTACACTTCATTCCAATTTGATTTTACAGAAGAGTTGGGGTTTTTATTTTTCTTTTAATTAAGAGGGCTGTGAAATTATTACCTATAACTTTAAATCTCATTTAATTCCTCCCAATAGGATTCAAGATGGATTGGCATCAAAATTCACTTCTTTAACAAAAGTGCTTCATGACTTTAATAAAATATTGGAGAGTGGTAGGATCCATGGAAGCACTTTACAAAAACTTGTGATAGGAAGTTTTGATGATGAGCTGACTTTGCAACAATTGGAGTTGCAAAATGAACCAATTTTACAATGCTTCCAGAATGCAGTTAGTGAAACAAAGATGAAGATATCAGTCTTCTCCCAGGGAGTGAACAGGAGTGTGAAGAGGATGGTTCAGAGATAGAGGCTGATAGCCAGCAGGACCTAGAAGATTTAGAGGAGGAGGAGGAAGTGTCAAATATGGGTGGTGACAATCCTGAAGTGAGTGAGAGCAAACTCAAGCAAATTCGATCTGAGGAAAAGCCCAGTTTTCAGTGATGAGGATTCTGACCTTGACTTTGATATCAACAGATTTTGGAACAGCAGAGCAAGGTACAAAACAAAGGACATGGGAAACCAAGAGACAAGTCCATAGTAGATGAGAAACTCTTCCAACTCTTTGAAACGAAGTCTTATTTAGAAAACAGAGAAAAAGAAGAGGAATGAAAAAATGATGATGATGATGATGAGGTGGATGATACTGATTGTTTTTTAAGATAGTGATTCTGATGAAGGTGAAGGGGGACTGTTTGGAAGTAAAAAACTTAAAAGTTTTGAGAGAGGAGAGAGCACTTTCTTCCTCCTCAAATTAGCTTTTGTTCTGTTTTCCTAGGAGAGATGTAATTGTAGTTAGAAGATTTACAGCTAAGAAATACTGTGCTCTGTCTTACCAGTTATAAATGAATCTGTACTTCCATTCAGTTTATGTTTCATTTGTTCCTCTAATCATTTTATGGTAGTATTTTTAGTTGCCAATTTCACCTAATAACTATTTTTGGCTTATAGTATTATTAAGTTAGAAAGTAATGTAGACATACAGTATACATACAAATATATATGCATGTGTTAATGATGTATTTTTCTATTCCTAATTAATAGTTTTAAAAATCTTTTTATTTTAGTCAGGTAAAAAAAAAGTTCCAGAAATATGAAGTACAAAGATTTTTTGGATTCAGTTGAAAGTGATGAAGACATAGCAAGTGATCATGATGATGAGCTGGGTTCCAACAAGATGATGAAATTGCTGAAGAAGAAGCAGAATAAGCATTTCTGAAATGTGAGTATTTTGAACCATCCTTTGCAATGTGAGCTGGAATTGCCCAATTATGTATTTGTACTTGTGGTTTTCACATATGTTTGTTTTAAGAAGTTAGATTCTCTCCTATCAGATATTCTCAAGATAGCCAGAGGAAAGTCTCTGGATTTAAAGGGACATTAGAGGTCAGTTAATGAAGAAAAAATATTACTGGCAGTAGCAATCAAACTTTTCTTACCAGGAACTTTGATTTGGTTTTGTGCCCCCAAAATCCTGTTATTTTTGTGAGATAGGAAGTTTTTATTATAGATTGATGAATAATTTATTTCCTATATATTGGACACTTTTTCTGTTTCTTCCATAGCATTTCACTGAAATGATACCTTCTCTTCCTTAATACCTGAATGATTTTGGAAGTTCTGAGTATTTGGTTGCATTAGGCATATAAAAGAAGAACTTTATTGAGAACTTTATAATAACATTTTATTATAATATGTTTCCTTTTGTTTTTCTAATGGAAAGCAGAATACTTCTTTTGATAAGAGTTTTGGTATTGTAGGGATGAAGATGATGACCTGGAAGAAAGTGAAGACAGTAAACAATGTAAAGAAAGCTTGAAAAGAGTGACCTTTGCTTTGCCAGATGGTGAGGCAACTGAAGATGCAGGTGTTTTAAATGTAAAGAAAAATTCTGATGAAGTTAAATCCTCTTTTGAAAAAAGACAGGAAAAGATAATTAGGAATTTAAGGAAGTTTTAATATGCTTGACATGATTGTGGAACTGACAGACTACTAACAAATATTCCCTATTTTTCTTTTCTTCTTCTTTTTTTTTTTTTTTTTTTTTTTTATGGAGGCTTGCTCTGTCACCTAGGCTGGAGTGCAATGGTGCGATCTCGGCCCACGGAAGCCTCTGCCTCCTGGGTTCAAGTGATTCTGCCTCAGCCTCCTGAGTAGCTGAGACTAGAGGTGCTTTCCACAATGCCTGGCTAATTTTTGTATTTTTAGAAGACATGGGGTTTTACCATGTTGGCCAATCTGTTCTTGAACTCCTGACCTCAGGTGATCCTCCAGCCTTGGCCTCCAAAAGTGGTGAGGTTACAGGCGTGAGCCACTGTCCCTCAGCCTTCCCTATTTTTCTTTTAACTATTAACCATTCTTTGAAAACAAATATCTTGGCCAGGTGCAGTGGCTTACGCCTATAATCCTAGCACTTTGGTAGTCTGAAACGGGAGGATCACTTGAGCTCAGGAGTTCAAGACCAGCCTGGGAAACATAGTGAGACCTTGTCTCTACAAAAGATAGAAAAATTAGTGGGGCATGGTGCTGTGTGCCTGTAGTCCAGCTACTTGGGTGGCTGAGGCGGGAGGATCACTTGAGCCCAGGAGGTCGATGCTGCAGTGAGCTACGATCACATCACTGCTCTCCAGCCTGAGTGGTGGAGCAAGATCCTGCCTTAAAACAAACAGACAAACAGAAAACTGAAAATCTTGCTGCTACTCTCTAAAGCAAAACACACTATATAGAGATGCCATACGGAAAGATCTGATTTGCAAAAATCAGTGCCTGCATTACCCAGCCTATAGCGTTCAATTTGGGGCCTGTGTGTAAAATGGTTGTTTCTTTTCTCTCTCCTTATGTCTTTATATGTATAGCATGTCTCTCCTGACAAAGCTGTCCTGAGAGCCTCTTGTGACTGTTTTCACTGCTCTGGAGGATACCGCCCGTGTCTTTAAGGTGCTCCACAGATTTTGGTGAGTGCCAAAAAATCGTAATTTTAATTAATACCATGACAAACATATCTTCCAAACTATGTCGTGATTTCAGACAAGTGAAATTTCATTTAATTTTAGTAGATGTAGTCTGGCTCCAATAATTTGGCTATGTTATTTGTCCAATCTTAACATCTTATTATAATAAAAATAAGAATAGTGCCAGGCATAGTAGCTCACACTTGTAATCCCAGCACTTTGGGAGGCTGAGGAGGGAGGATTGCTTGAGCCCAGGAGTTTGAGACCAGCCTGGACAACATGGTGAAATCCCGTCTCCACTAAATTTTTAAAAATTAGCTGGATGTGGTAGCATGAGCCTATAGTCTCTGCTACTCGAGGGGCTGATAGGGGATGATCGCTTGAGTCCAGGAGTTCAAGGCTGCAGTGAGCTAGGATTGGACTGTGACACTTCAGCCTGGGCAACAGAGCTGCAGAATAGGCAAATAAACGATAATAAGAATGTCAAAAGGATTATTTTTAAAATCTGCAAATCTAAATTAAATTCATCATTGTCAGATTATCCTTAGAAGATAAATTCTAAGGAAAAAACCATAAAGTATCAATGAGTTGGTGTCCTCCCATCCCACTCCTCCCACCCTCCCCCCACAAAAAAGAAAGAAAGGTTTGGTTTTGCTTTGAAATTAAATCAGACCTTCAAGTGAAGTTTTCAGTAAATCACAAATAATTTATTGCAATTTCCCATATAAAGAATCAAGTAGAACTTTCAAACTTTTTTTTTGAAACTGTTAGAACATGAAAACCCAAACCTGACAAAGGTACCTGACAAAGGTACCTGACAAAGGTAGCATTAAAACACACTCTCTCTCATTCATGACTCGTGATGCAGACGCAGCCCAGTGGAAAAATTATGCCGCACAACCACATGAACCTTATTCTTTGGAATCACTATTAGAAGATCTGGTATGATTCCTGGTTGCAAGACGTTAAGGAGAAAATACACGGTTCCCTCCATATATGTTGGAAAGACATTTGATAAAATTCAATATTTATTTCTAATTTTTTTTTTTTTACTCCTAGTGGATTATAAATACATCTAGCCAAAAGCTGCCATCATGCATGATGGGTGAAATTCTACAAACATCCCTTTAAGATCCGGAATAAGATAAAAGGTCCAGTGTTACAGTTACCCCTGTTAATTAACACTAACAGTTATTAATCACATAAGCCAGTGAAACTACAAAAGATAAGAGATTAGGAAAACTACCAGGAACCATGGTTCACACCTGTAATCCCAGCACTTTGGGAGTTCAGGAGCTCCCAGCACTTGAGCTCAGGAGTTTGAGACCAGCCTGGGCAACGTGGTGAGACCTCATCTCTGCAAAAAAAATACAAAATGAGCTGGGCATGTTATATGCACCTGTGGTCCCAGCTACTTGGGAGTCTGAGGTGAGAGGACTGCTTGAGCCTGGGAGGCTGAGGCTGCAATGAGCTGAGATGGTGCAACTGTCCTCCAGCCTGGGCAACAGAGCAAGACTCTGTTTCAAACAAAAAACAAAATGATTAGGGATACTAAAATGAAAACATTAGTGTTTGGAGAGAAAACCGAATGGATAAACTGATTCTATATTGGGAAAATAAGAGAATTCTCTAGATAGCTGAAAAAGCTGGCATTTTATACACTGAAGTCATAATTGTTGTCTTTTAGAAGTTACAGATAATAAGAATTTGAGTTTAGAGTCAAAAGGTTCAGTCTCCATCAAATACTAATATTCTAATCAAAGAATTACTCGGCCCGGCGTGGTGGCTCATGCCTGTAATCCCAGCACTTTGGGAGGCCGAGGTGGGCGGATCACAAGGTCAGGAGATCAAGATCATCCTGGCTAACACGCTGAAACACCATCTCTACTGAAAGCACAAAAAATTAGCTGAGGGTGGTGGCGGGCGCCTGTGGTCCCAGCTACTCAGGAGGCTGAGGCAGGAGAATGGTGTGAACCCGGGAGGTGGAGCTTGCCATGAGTCTAGATCATACCACTGCATATCACTGCACTCCAGCCTGGGTGACAGAGTGAGAGATTTCATCTCAAAAATATATATATTACTTAAATATATATATATATATTACTTTAGGATGCTCTAATAATCAAAATTGATAGTGGCTTGTGAACAGACAGATCACTTGGGTAGAACAGAGCCCAGAAATAAACCCAAATGTTTCTGAGGGAAGTTAGTATATTATAAACATGACATTTTAAATCAATGAGGAGAAGAAATTATTTGCAGCTCACCCCACCGTAGGCAGCAGGAATAGGAAGTCACTGGCAGAATAAAAAGATGGTAAGAACAGAGCAGAATTGTAGAACAGTACATTTCTTGCTTCCCCACTTTTTGAAGTATTTTTCGCTTTTACACAAGTATAAATGTACTTTTGTTTTCTAAGTGTATACTAATTCTTTTTTCTCTTTCTTAGATGAATGAAAAAATTATATCTTTAGAAAAAGAGTTGTTAGAAAAAAAGCCTCGGCAGCGTCAGGGGGCAGTGACAGTATAGAAGAGACCAAAGAATAGCCTCCTGGAGGAGACCCTGCGCTGTGACCATGCTGTCCGGATGGGTGCGGGGCTCTCTTCTGCAAAGTGTTCACCTCTGTGCTTTTTCTGTGGTTCCATTTCATAGAAAGATTTGGGGTGATGTTTCTTTTCCCTCAACTTTTTAGTTTAAAAACTTGCAAACACAGAAATGTTGATAAAATAATACAGTGAACGTCTGTATGCTATTCAACTGGATTCACTAGTTAACGTTTTGTCATATTTGTTTTCTCTCTTCCGCGTATGAAAGATTCTATATGTGCCCTTTTAACCCCTGAATCATTTCAAAGTAAATTGCCAGTATCAGAGCATTTCACTCTAAGGTGCTTTTGCAGCTACCTTCTAAGAACAGGATATTCTCCTATATAATCACAATACCATTGATCTACCCAAAATTTTAACATCAATACACTAATGATACCTAACATATAGATTATAATCAGCTTTCTTGCCGTAATCTGTCTAGAAGACTTGCATCCTGTCACTGTCCACTGATTAAATTTTGAACTGTAACTTGGAACCCTGGTCATCTCACTGCCTTCTTTCTTATGCCCATTAAGTCAAAATGAGCTCTTATTTTATTTCAATGGAAAAGAGAATGGAAAAGAGGGGAAGAGTCCCTAGGTACCTGGGATACCTGGGATAAAGTATGAGCACTTACTACCACACGTGTTCTAGTTCTGTAGTTTTCAAACTCCAGGGAGCATCTCAAGGCTTATGAAAGCACAGGTAGCTGTCCCTCTTCCCCACTTTCTGATTCAGGAGGTGTGGGGCTGGCCCAGGAATCTGCGTGTCTAACAAGTTCCGACGTGTTGCTGATGCTGAGGGTCTAAGGACTACAATGCAAGAATTGGTGGTTTAGTGGATATCTACCTAATGAATAGATACTGTATTTCCTTTAGCACCTGTGATTACAGAGGAACCACCTTTCAACTGGAAGATATCATTAAACAGAGGGTAAGAGATCAGGTCAGTAAGAATTGAATTTAACTTAATTGAAATGTCACTGAAATTTTTAGAAATAATATGACAGGCCAGACACAGTGGTTCATGCCTGTAATCCCAGCACTTTGGGAGGCCAAAGCAGACATATCCCTTGAGGTCAGGAGTTTGAGGGCAGCCTGTCCAACATGGTAAAACTCTCTCTCTACTAAAAATATAAAAATTAGCTGGGCATGGTGGTACATGCCTGTAGTCCCAGCTACTCGGGAGGCTGAGCCAGGGGAATCACTTGAACTCGGGAGATTGAGGTTGCAGTGAGCTGAGATGCGCCAATGCACTCCAGTCTGGGCAACAGAGTAAGACTCCATCTCAAAATAAATAAATAAATTAATTAATTAATTAAAAAAGTAAAGGGAGGATGGGGCAGCTTTGCGTACTGCATGCCCTGAAAATGGGCTGATTTCCCTCGAGAGGCAGGGATTTAAGCTCTCTAGCCTACATGGGATACATAAAGGAGAAAAATGAAGAAAAAGAAAAGAAATGTAAATATAATCTCCCTGATTATAAAGGAAATCACATTCTTTTTGTAATAATTTGTATGACAAAATATAAAGAATAATCTTCAATTTTGCCACTCAAAACATTCTGGTTTGTTGCTTTTTACATTTTTTACACCTAGAAGCATTTTAAAAAGGAGAATTGTAATATATGGTCTTTTGTCACTGACTATATTTTAAGCATGTTTCTATGGGAGAAATATATCCTGGCATCATCATTTTTAATAGCTGCATGTATGTTAAGTGAATCGTTGCCACCCCAGAGCTGAATTTTCCTCTATATACATTTTAATGGACTCTAGTAAGGATTTTTGCACCAAATTCATAGAAGTAGAATTTCTAGAGGAAAATAATATAAAACAGTTTTAGGAATTTTAAAAGAAATCTTCCAACGATCCTGTAGGATTATTCGTTCAGTTTATATTCCCACCAACAGGGACAGAGCTCCAGATTCCCCCTTCCATTTGTCATCTTTGCTGGTCTTTAAGCAGAACATCTCATTGTTTTCATTACATTTCTGTGATTTCTAGTGCTTTTGAATCTTTTTCATATGGTCATTGGCCATTTTTATTCCTGTGGGAAGGGCCGGTTTCTCCATTGCCCATTTTCTGCTGGAAATCATTCATTTTTTTTTTTTTCTGAGTAATTTTAAAGATTTCTTTATAGGCTAAGGATACAAGCCTTTTATCTGTCATTGAGGTTACCAAGACTTTCTCCAAGTAAGTAGTTTGTCATTTCACTTTATTTTTTAATTTTTGCTAGGAAAGCACCAAAGTCAAATTTCACTTTTTATCCTGCTGAGTGAAAACGTTTTAACTTAGTGATTTTAGTGGAAACAGGAGCAGGACAGAATATAATATCTAGATCTCACTCTGTCACCCCGACTGGAGCGCAGTGGCATGATCATAGCTACTGCAGCCTCAAACTCCTGGGCTCAAGCGATTTTCCCACCTCAGCCTCCCAAGTAGCTCTAGGACTGCAGGTGTGTGCCACCATGCCCAGCTAATTTTTAAATGTTTTGTACAGATGTGAATTCGCTATGCTGTCCAGGCTGGTCTTGAACTCCTGACTTACCCCACCTTGGCTTGCCAATATGCTGGAGCATAGGTGTGAACTACTGCTCCCGGCCAAGAGCTTATCTTGTTTGCTAGAGATGTTCTTGGTATTTTTTTGTATTTGAGGCTTTCGTGCTAGTGCTGAAGTATTACACTCACCATCTCAGGTTTACAGGACTTTTGTTTTAATATCAAACAGAGGGAACTGTTTAGTTTTGCATCTTTGCAGGTATACAAAATGTGCCTACCAGGACTCTGCTTTGTATCCATTGGAAAGCAAGAAATAATACATTAAAACTTTGCCTGGCTAGAGGCTTTGGAAGAATGGAGTGTTCTGGTTGAATTCTATTAACTTGGAAGGATGAAGGTGAAAACAATTCAAAACTGTAATTTCCTTTGGAATGCAATGTGAAAATATAGCCAGTGATTCCACTTTTCTTCTCTAGTAAGTTTGGACATTCAGATCTACTTGGTCTTTTATCATAGAACTCCTAGTGTGCCTGAGTCTTACATTGTGAAGATCCGTTTCTAAAACTTTAGATGTAAGAGGATATAAATGATATTGGATGAGATCAGGCTGGATGAGAACTGATACCTGTAAATATACTTTGTAGACTAAATCTCTGATTGCCACCTGCTTTCTTATTAACTCATAAAAATAAAACACATTGGATGGAAGGTGGAAGTAGGAACGAGATTTATGTCTTTTAATTGCATGTCATTGTTTCATATCGAGACAGAACATATGGTGTCCCTGGCTTTGGACCTACAGAAGGAAACACTTTTCTACCTGCAGTATGCCAGAGGTTCCCGAACACCTGGAGGACTTATTGCAGCACAGATTGCTGGGCCCTACTCCAGAGTTTCTGATTCATCAGGTCTAGGGTGGGCCTGAGAATTTACATCTATAAGACATTCCCAGGTGCTCCTGGTCCAGAGTCTATATTTTTGAGAACCACTCTTATATACTAGCTATAAATTGTAGAACTCTAGAAAAAAGCTTAGTTTGGTCTGGGATAAGAAGCACACAGGTAGTGGAGCAAATCATGAAAAAGTCAACCCTTGATCCCAGGTAACAAGCAGTACACAGTGACAGAACACAACTCTTTGTTTTCATGATTGCAAGTCATAGCCAAGTATCAAGTGAGAAATGCAGTTTCATTTGCAGGGCTTAGAGAGGCCAGGTGATTCTAGAAAAATAGGATTTAGTGATTAACCTCATGAGAGTAGGACTTATTTATGTCCTTTTTCTCTCCCCCATCACTTAGCATTTAGCCTTATTTTAGAACAATCCTGTATTTGTTTTAAACTTGTAAAGAACGTTGAGTGCTTATTAAATGGAAAGCTTTCCGTGTGTGTGTGTGTGTGTATGTGTGTATGTAGGTATGTATTTAGAGACAGAGTCTTGTTCTGTAGCCCAGGCTAAAGTGCAGTGGCATGATTTTGGCTCACTGCAACCTCCGCCTCCTAGGTTCAAGGGATTCTCCTGTCTCAGCCTCCCAAGTAGCTGGGACTATAGGCACCTGCCACCGTGCCCAGCTAGTTTTGTATTTTTAATACAGACAGGGTTTCATCATGTTGGCCAAGCTGATCTTGAACTCCTGAACTTAGGTTATCCACCCACCCCAGCCTCCCAAAGTGCTGGGATTACAGGCGTGAGCCACCATGCCTGGCTCAAAAGCTTTGTGTTTTTAAGGATGTTAAGACAGGTTTCTTGTTTTTTTTTTTTAAACAAAAAAGCCTTAACAATAATGTAGGAGAATAAGAGAAAGTTTTTCCAAAAATGAGAAATGATTGTGATTATTTTATCTCATTGGAATGTTGGATAATATAGTCTGCTTTATCAATCATCAAGCACATTATAAAATTTCCATTTTAATAGGATTTGTACCTCAATTGATGTAATACAATTTTTAAAGTGAAAGCCAGCCCCGCGCCTGTCCTGGAGTGGGCGGGAACAGCAGTTGCATGGGCGGTTTTCCATGTGACAGTACAGGTCCTTCACGACACGCTGCTGTGCCATGTCTGCCCCACCCCCCCACCTCCCAGTAAGAGCTCTGTCTTCCTCTTTCTATAGGAAAAGAAGGCAAGCCACCAACATCAGGATGCCCTAAGGAGGGAGCTAGAGGTGAGTGGAGGGTGTGAAGTTCCCTCGTGTCCTCTGGAGAAGGTTTCTTTGCTTCTCTTTCAGCACTTGCTTGTCTTTTCTCCCAAAGGCCCAGGTTCATACCATACGAATCCTTACGTCAGAAAACGGAACTTCAGACGGCACTCTATTACAGCCAGCATGCTGTCCAGCAGTTGGAAGGTGGGAATCCGGCACCCTGTCATCCTTCAACCTGGCACTTTGACAGGCCTTTAGGGGGAGTCCTTTGGGCCGCATCTGAATGTCTCTCATTCCAGGAGAGTCCAGAGATCTGGTCAGCTGCCTGCATGATTCATGAAAGTTTGCAGGAGAGTTAGAGCAGGCCCTCTCTGCTGTCGCTACACAGAAAAAGAAAGCAGGCAGGGTGAGTCCAGCTGCCCCATCCCTTGGGAGCCTGGCTTCGCAGATGGAGGAGTGAACCTCAAAGTCCCTTCTGTCGGATGGAGTGTCCTGCCCGGAAGACAGCGTGGCCATTTCTTGCTGCTTTTGTGTGTGGTTGTTGGAGACCAACTGGGGCTGAGTCAGCTGCTGTGGGTGAGTTGGGGGGTGCTGTGGGGAGCGAGCACTGGACATAGAGCTCGCAGGCCAAGTGCCCGCCCTGCCCATACTTGTCTGTGGTCTTGGCCGAGTCCTGAGTGGCGGTTAGGGTACTTGTACCATAAAGGTACAGAAGAGTAGCTTGAGTATGTTATTATTTGTGTTGAGAGAGGGAGCACATATATGTGTGTGAGTGTATGTATTATGGTAATATACATAAAACATGTTTGTAAGGATCATGAAAAACTCAGGAGAGAGGAACAGTGTTGGGGGGAGATATTTCCCTTCTGTACTTTCTGAGTTTTGGACTATGCGAATGTATCATCCTTTCAAAAAGTCAATAAAAGATTAATGTCCTCCTTCTTACCTGTGCCCCTACCCCCAGTGAAAGAATGGGCTTAGAGAATCAGATATACCTGGGTGTTGAAATCTCAGCTCTAAGTGATCTTAGGCAAGCACTTAACCCTTAATACCCCATGTTTTTCATCTACACGATAGAGGTAATAATGGTAACCATCTCCTATGGAGGTTGTGAGGATTAAACGGGATTGTTAGCGCAGTGCCTGGTGAAGCACTCAGTAAAGGTTCCAACAGTGGTAGTAATAACAGTAACAACAACAGCAATATTATCTGATGTCTCTGGACCCCTGTTAGCCAGCCATGAATTCAGTCTCTTTCCCTGTCCCTTCCACCTTTACTGAATTCTTTGAAAAACAAATGAGGGCCGGGTGCTCTGGCTCATGCCTGTAATGCCAGCACTTTGGGAGGCCAAGGCGGGCGGATCACCTGAGGTCGGGAGTTCAAGACTAGACTGACTGACCTGGAGAAACCCCATCTCTACTAAAAATACAAAGTTAGCTGGCTGTGGTGGCACATGCCTGTCATCCCAGCTAATTGGGAGGCTGAAGCAGGAGAATCGCATGAACCCGGGAGGCAGAGGTTGTGGTGAGCTGAGATTGCGCCACTGCACTCCAGTCAGGGCAACAAGAGGGAAACTCTGCCTGAAGAAAAAAAGAAAGAAAGAAACAAAACAAAGAAAGAAAAACAAATGAGACTGTGGGCTTGGAAGTGCCTTGAGAGCATGTCAGGTGTGACTGGGAGTGGGGAGTGGTGTGTGGAGGAGTCACTGTGGCTGCTGTTCCTGGTCGGCCAGCCGCTCCTCTGCCTGCTCTATCCTGACTTCACCTGCTCTATTTGCAGTACATCGAGGAGTTAACAAAGGAGAGGGACGCGCTGAGTCTGGAACTGTACAAGAACACGTACATTGTGGGACGGTGGGATGGGAGGTCTGGGGGCTCTTAGCCTGGGGGGTGTGCTGGGAGGTGGGGGGTACAGGTGGGCATGGTGAGAGGCTCATACAGGTTTTCATGTGTGCACAGGGAAGCTCTAGTGCCGGCTGTGCCACTGACTCACGGGGTAGCCTCAGGCAACTCATATCTTCTCTCTGGCCTGCCACCTGGGACTTTTAATTCCTGGGGTCCCATCCAATGCCACGGTTCTGTGGTTGTGGGGTGAAAGCAGAGGGTTGATCACCAAAGCGTTCCTTTCTGTTCTTCGTTCATTCCTTTCTCTACTGTCTCTGGCCATAGCATAATCGATGAGGAGCTGAAGGAGAAAAATATCAAACTACAAGAAAAACTTCGACTTCTAGAGTCTGAAATGTCTGAGATCCAGCTCAACGTAAAGGAGCTAGAAAGGAAGCTGGAGAGGGCCAAGCTCCTGCTGCCACAGGTAAGTGGCTGCAGCCCCGGGGGTTGTAGGATCCCCGTCCGGCTGGGACCATGGTCTAGGGATCATGCAGGGTATGGGGAGGCTCCAGTCCAGAGCTAGGAAATTGGGGTCCTTGTTCTGGTCCCACCATAGAATCCTCCAGAGTGTGCTAAAAATCTAAAAATTGGAGCCCTGCCTGGGGAATCACAATCTCAGAGTAGGGATTAACAAAATATTTTTTAAAGGATCATAGACGAAAACCATTGTTTTATAGATTCCATTTATATGGGTAGCTCATGAGTCTGTTTCCTTCTGAGGTTCAAACCAACACTTTCACTATTCCAGCAGCACCTGGAGTCGGAGGCTGACCACCTGGGTAAGGAGCTGCAGAGTGTGTCAGCAAAGCTCCAAGCCCAGGTGGAAGAGAATGAGTTGTGGAATCGCCTGAGCCAGCAACTCGAGGAGAAGATGTGGAGGAAGGAGGAGAAGCTGCGGGAGCAGGAGGAGAAGATACGGGAGCAGGAGGAGAAGATGCGGAGGCAGGAGAAGAAGAGATAGGAGGAGGAGGAGAAGATGCGGGAGAAGGAGGAGAAGATACAGAGGCAGGAAGATATGATGCGGGAGAAGGAGGAGAAGATGTGGGAGCAGGAGGAGAAGATGTGGAGGCAGGAAGAGAAGACGCACGAGTAGGAGGAGAAGATGTGGAGTCAGGAGGAGATGCACGAGCAGGAAGAGAAGATGTGGGAGCAGGAGGAGAAGATGAGGAGGCAGGAGGAGATGATGTGGGAGGAGGAAAAGATATGGGAGCAGGAGGAGAAGATGTGGAGGCAGGAGGAGAAGATGCAGAGGCAGGAGGAGAAGATGCGGGAGCAGGAGGTGAGGCTGCAGGAGCTGGAGGAGAGGCTGGGGGAGCTGGGGTGGAAGGCTGAGCTCTGGGGGAGCAGGCGGAGGTGGTTGCAAAACCCTGGAGATCATACAGAGCGACCTCACCACAACTTAGCAGATGGCTCCCTCTGCTTTTCCACCAGTCTGTGGCCTACAGTTTAAATGGTGGGAAGAAGGCTGTGAGATTTGAGGCTGGGGAGGGAGGCATGGGCCTCTAGGCAAGGGAGGCAGTCTCTTTGGTCTGGAGGAAGGGGGAAGGGGCCAGGTGCCAGGGGCCTGGGCAGGTAACAGAGCCCCTCAGTGGCCTCGCTACCCCATTTATGGGCCCAGAATCTGGAAGCCAGCCACTGCCTGCCCTGACGCCTATCCTGCAGGTGGAGCTGATGCTCAGAGGAAGAGGAGAAAGCCCCAGGAAGAGCGGGGGACTGTTAGCAGCGTAGGATTGAGGAGTTGCAGGAGACTTTTAGAACAGCTGGTCATTATGCCGACCCGGTATCCGCAGTAAGTTCGGCATAGATATGGTGACCTCCTGGGAGTGGGGGAACACCAGGGTTGCCTATGAATGGGGGAGCTGGCCCAGGGCAGAAATGGAGCATGTCAGAACTCCCGTGTTGATTGGTAGTGGGACTGCACCTGGGCAACGTAGGGAGATGTTGGCTCTTCAAAAAAATGAAAGTAAAGAACAGCTGCTGATCTCCCTCTGGAGAGGGGCTGGCCCAGGGTTGCACAGCGAGGGTGGGGGCAGAGGGGGGCCCACTGTTTCCTCCCTTGTTGGGTTGTCTGAGGAGCCCTCTGGCCACTCCCCACAGGAGATGCACTGGACAGGGAGGAGGTGGAGGAGGAGGAGGCACCTCAGCCCATGCCAAGCATCCCAGAGGAACTGGAGAGCCGGGAGGCCATGCTGAGCCTGACTCTTCCTGCCCCAGCTTTGCTGTCTCCCTTGGTGGTCCCTCCCAGACCCCCTTAGGCTCTTGGTTTCCTGCCTTCTGATTTCTCCGGACCCTCTAAGTCATGCAGCATCTCTGCGGAGGTGGGTGTGGACACGGGCATGGCAACTGAGCACCTTTCCCTCCAGGTGGAGCTGGTGTTTCCGCTTGTGAGTGACCGTAACCAGGGACGTGGCAGATTGCAAGCAGCTGCCCAGAACCGTGCCGATGAGTCTGCACCAGGGACCCCAGTCCCTCAGGAGCACGGGGCTGCCAACAAGCAGGGTGGTGAGTAGAGCCCTTGGGTGAGGTGGGCAGAAAGGAGCAGGGGAGGGCTCGCACGGTGCTCAGTGCCCTGCCTTTCTCCCTCCAAAGATCTTGCCTGCCATTCTTCTACCGTGCACATGACAAGAAGACAAAAATAATAAACATCTAAAAGCCTGCGACCTGGAGAAGAGTCAGCCGCCATGTGACTGTTTAGAATATAGTCAGAACACAACCCTGAAAAAAAAATAAAATAAAAATAAAATTTATTTATTTTAAATTGTGGCAAAATACTGGCCAGGCGCGGTGGCTCACTCCTGTAATCCCAGCAATTTGGGAGGCCGAGATGAAAGGATCACCTGAGGTCAGGAGTTCCAGACCAGCCTGGCCAATACAAAAATTAGCCGGGCATGGTGGCGCATGCCTGTAATCCCAGCTACTTGGGAGGCTGAGGCAGGAGAATCGCTCGAACCCGGGAGGCAGAGGGTGCAGTGAGCTGGGATCGTGCCACTGCACTCAAGCCTGGGTGACAGAGCGAGACTCCTTCTCCAAAAAAAAAAAAAAAAAAGGTTTCTTCCTTATCTTCCTTACATGTGTGTTTCTATTGGTTTTTTTCTTGTTCTTTCTCATTGAGTCTTGTCTTTTCTTACGGCATTCCTAGTAAACTTTTATCTGCCTCCAGAGAGTACTGACTTTGACTTCATGGCACACAATTGGAGTAAGCGCAGATCACCTTCATCTAGTTTGGGACTAAGCTGGTTCAGAGCAGGTTTTAGTTTTTGTGACGGCTGGTCTATTTTTTATTCATTTGGACTCCTAGGGGTGACCCTTCCAGGGTCCCCACCAAGGTCCCATCTCCTTACTGGGACCCAAATTCTCATTAGGTCATTTCAGCCCTGTGAGTGCCAAACATTCAACTAGGCTTTCCAGCCTCTTAACTACCACTTCAGACTCAGTTTCTTAGCCTCTTAGCCCTCTATTGTTTACCAATCACCAAATGTGGGGAAAGCACTACAGACTGTCAGGGTCACCTCCTAGGCCTGGTCACTCAAGTCCTGGCTTGAAGGTAATTGAAGGTCTCCAATTACCTTCAAACAGTTTTTCTTGGTGGGGGACACATTTTTGTCCAGGTTTTTTAACTGCTGTTGTGGGGAGGCTAATCTATAACAAGCCTTCAGTGAAAACCTTCATGTCTTTTTTTTTTTTTTCTTTTGAGATGGAGTCCCGGTGTTGCCCAGGCTCTAATGCAGTGGCGTGATCTCTGCTCACTGTAACCTCTGCCTCCTGGGTTCAAGCAATTCTCCTGCCTCAGCCTCCTGAGTAGCTGGGACTACAGGCCTGTGCCCCCATGCCTGGCTAATGTTTGTATTTTTAATAGAGACAGGATTTAACCATGTTTTCCAGGCTGGTCTCGAGCTCCTGACTCAGGTGATCTACCCTCCTCAGCCTCCCAAAGTTGTGGGATTACAGGCGTGAGCCACTGCGTCCAGCCCATCTGTCTTTTAAAAAATGTTTTAAATTTGAGGTATAATTGACATTCAGTGAAATGCACAGATCTGCTTTATATTTTGATGAGTTTTAACAAATGCATTACCCATGTGACCCACCTCCTTTGAAGATATAGAACACTCCTATCATCCAGAAAGTTCTCCTGTGCTTTAACCCTGTCCGGCACTCCCCCAGCAGCTGATGAACGTGCTGAGGACATTGGTACAGGATTCTGGCCTCCCCAGAGGAGGTGCTTTGACAAACCTGCTTGCCTTACCCAGCACTAAGTCCCTGTCTGCTCTCTCAAAATTTCCATCTTTAAACTGGTAGTACCTATAACCCTCCCTCATCAAGTCAGTAGATAAACAAACCCTGAAAAAAAACACCCCTTCCTGGCCCAGCAGCCCACAGCCTAGTATTTACTGTATCCCCAAGCTTTCAGAAATGTCACTTGCCTGCTGGTTCACCCTGACTAGGGTGGCAGGTACACCGGAGCAGCTGGGCTCACCTGTTAAGCAAGAAGCCAATAGCTGGACAGTGACACTCAGACCCCAGCCTGGCAGAGCCTGGCTGAAAGCCCCCTTCTTTCAGGCCCCACTGTGGAGAGAGGGGGCGGAGCATACACAACTCTACTGCCCTCCTCATCCTTCAGCTGTGCTTCCTCCTGGGAGAGGGAGCCGTTCATTAACTTGGCCAAAGCCTTCTTGAGGGCTGTAGGTTTGACAGGCTGGGTGTGTGGGGGCCACTGTGCTAGAGAGAGAGGCTGGTGTGTCAGAAGGCAGCCACCTGGCCAGAGGAGGGTCAACCCCCTTGGTGACCTCCTTCCCCTGGCTGGACACAGCGCCCTGCATTCTCCATATGTGACTGCTCCCCTCAGAGCTGCCTCCAGGGGAGGGGTTCTAACCCTATGGGTGGGGACATTGTGTTAGTTTACAGTGGGCCATGGCTCCCTCTGACATCTCCAACTCAGAGGCAGTAGAGAGATGAGAAATTCCCTGCACCTCCTCCCTCAGCACCCACCTCTGCACACATCCACATATGGAGACCCTGACGTTGGTCCCTGGGAGTGCCGCCATCTGCGCCTCCTTTCCATGCCTGCAGCAGCCATGCCCACTCTCCAGACCCTCACCCTCCTGGCTCAGTAGGGACTGCACTGCCTGGGGTCCTGCCCCTACACCTGGGCCTCTGTACCCGTCCGTTCCCCCAGTCGGGTTCTTATTTCCCCCAACAAGTAGGGAGCCTGTAAGGTCACCTGTTGAGCAAGCTGGGGGAGAGAGTAGGGCGGGGCTGGGAGGATGAGGGGGAGAAGCTTATGGTCGTGCTGGAGACTCAGCGGAGCAGAGTCTATGCAGGCCCATTGACTGCCTAGACAGTGGTGATACCGCTTCCACCCTCACTTCTTTTTTGTTAACAAAACCATGACCTCATTAAATATTGGACACCTATAAACCTGATGGACCCTCCTCCAGCCTCCACGCTATGCATTGGTGAATCTAAGTCAACTCTAGTCATTTCATTCCTCTGGACACTGATTGCCTGGGGCTTGGGCATGAGCTGCCTCTTCACCTGAGCCTGAGCCACAGGTGTCCTCTGCACCTACCAACTGATGCACTGGACCAGGGGGAGCTCCGTCTCGATGGAGATGAGCTGTGAAGAGCTGGTGGCTGGGCGGATCAGGTTGTTGTAACGGGTTTTGTTCAGAGAGTCGTCCATCAGCTTCTGTTGGGCATAGACCACATGGCAGTCCCCTGGCTAAACACACAGACATGCTGGGCCCTTGAGCAGCTGTCCCCCACTGCAGCTGCTACAAAGCACGGGCCAAGAGGGCCAGGGAGCACAGGCACCCTGAGGGCCGGTTGAAGCAGTGAAGGCGCTGGCAGGCCTGGATATCCCTGGGGACTTCAAATGACATTCATGACAGAGCTCAGCTACCTCCTCCCATGCCACACCTCTTCCTCCTCCTCCTCCCTCGATCAATGAACAGCATCCCACCCTCTACACATCTGATGCCAAACTGGGTGTCTCTTCCAGACTCCTGCCTTGGTTCATCCAAGTGGCCACCAAGTCCTGTCTGTCCTCCCATCTCCACGGCTACACCCATGACCCTGCCTCCCCCACTATGCCCACCTTCTGTTCTCTCCACCCGCACTCTGCCCCTGCCATCCATGTGCCACACAGTGGCAGACTGGTCTTTCTACAGCACACTGGACTAGGGCCCTTCCCTGCCCACAGCTCTCAGAGCTGGAGGTGAAGTTGAAACTCATGGTTTGGCATTCAGAGCTCTTGCCCCCTCGGCACTGGCTCATCCCGAGTGCTCATAGTGCGGGGCAGGAGCCCCTGACTCAAATGTGGGTTTGGTGCACAACTGGGTCTGAGGTGGTGCTTTGCCTAAGAAGAGACAGGACTGAGATGGGGAGCTTTTCTGGGTTCAGAGTTAGACCCACAGAGTGTAAGGTTTCTCTGAGGCACCAAATGGAGGGTCCTGCTGGCAGCTGGCTCCTGGTCTGGAGCTTCAAGTAGAGATCTCAGCTCAGAGCCACATTCAATAGCCAGCTGAAATGCAGCCTCCTCCAGGGAGCCCCTGGAGCTTCCACAGCCTCCGATCTGCCCCTCTGCATACCCCAGATCTCTTGCCAAGTGGCGTTTGGGTCTCCATGTCATCTCCCTCCCATGTCTGGGAGTAAAAGTGAGGTGCAGGGACTTGAGCTTGTGTACTGTGGTGTCTTAACAGCGAATGTGTCAAGTAGAGCGGAGGCGGCTTGGAAAGAGGGAGACTCAGAGGACAGTGAAGGACATGTGACCAGGCGAGCCTGGGAGCAGGAAAAGAGATGAGAGTGAGCAGAGGAAACTGCTGGGGCAGGGGAGTGGATGGGAGGATCAGGGAATGAGGGGGCTGGAGAGGTGGGGTTGGGGATGCTGGCGAGGGGCTGCCTGACTCGCCAGGCTCAGGAGTTGGTTATATCCTCCCACAAGGGCCAGCTCACCTGGTCGCCCCAAAGCCCTCCCCCTGTGGGTGGGCCCAGAGGGCCCAGAACATGGATGACCCAATTGAGCAGGACAGAGGTGGACTCAGGTGGTGCTGGGCTGGACTCCTGGCTGTGAGGAGCAGCCGCCACCCTGCCCAGGGCGTCCACTTTCCAACTCGCTGCCCATCTGAGCAGATGCAATATTGGGCACCTTGTGAAACATGTTGCTAGCGTACCTCCTGACTGCTGCCCCTCCTGCAGAGTGCCCGGACTCTCCATTCCTATGGAGGCTTGGCCTAGGTTCTGAGTCCTGCCTTTCATACCTGGGGCTGCTACCCCAGAGGCCAGCTGCTTGAGTACCCTGGAAGCCTGTCTGCAGTCCCAGGCTACAGCTGGGTCCATCCCACAGCCCTTCATTAGTGCATCTATTTGGACTGACTGCTCATTTCATAGAGAGGGGTGTGTCTTGCCCCAGCCCATCTGGTGTGTCTAAGGAAGCTGTAGGGACAGAATCTGCAGCTCCCAGCCCCCAGCCCTCCAATGGTAGGAGAGGCTGGACCCCACATCTCTGCAGCTCCACCGGGCTGGTTTGAGTAGGTTCCCAAGTCCAGGGCTGCTCTGCAGGCTGTGGGGCTCATGCGCCAGCTCTGAGCCCACCTGATGTGCTCAGGTTGTTCACCTTCAAGACTGTCCTGCCTCTCAGGCATTCAGCTGACCCCGAGGGCCTCTCCCTCATCTTGACCACCAGCTACGGGCTCTGACTGAGAGGTTCCCAGAACCTTAGACCATTTGGCCCAACCCCCCATTTCTCAGCTGAGGAAACTGAGACCAGAGAGGAAGCAACTTTCTCAGGGACCCCCAGCAAGTCAGAGGCAGAAATAGGTCTAGGAGCCTCTTCTCAACAGAGGTTCTCCCTGTCCCCTGAGCCTTTTTTAGTGCCTCATTAACTTCCCTGTAAGGAGACTGCCCTGCCGAGGCTGGAAATGGTGCTGTCCAGGGCGGTGTGTGCCCGTGACTGTGCCTGTGTTTGTACTTGTGAGTGTGTATGGGGGTGGGGATGAGGGGTGGGAATAAACCGCAGGGATGCTGGGGCTGGAATGCACTCTGTCTCACCCCAAAAAGGGGTGCAGGAGAGCCCGGCCAAGCACAGCACATGCTTCCACTTTCCAATCTGCGGAATGCCTGTGAGGCCGGCTGGGCTCAGAAGACAAGGAACAGGCCTTTCCCCACAGATGACAGGGGGGCCCAGGATGGGCGGAAGCTTCTGCTGCAGCTTTGGGGGGTCACATCCCAGCCCACGGGCTGACAGTTAAGCAGAGAAGCTACCTCTAGGGGTCAGTCATGATCTAGTGATTCTTATGAGAAGGGGGCCTCACCAGCCTCTGTCCAGGGTCTTGTCTGGAAAAACTGCTCCCTGGCAGAAATGGGCTGATAATTTGAGAGGAAGCCATAGCTGAAATTCTAAACTGTGTGAGTGTGTGTCCAGTTTGAAAAAGCATATCTGACTTCAACATTTATATTGAAAAAATGGAAAGCTATTCCCCTTGTTTTGGAATACAAACTACAGAAAGCAACAGTTAACAGAATCTTACTGGAAAGGTCAGATTCTGCATCTGGAAAGGCACAGTGACTTTCAACTGGGGTGTGTGTCCTTCACTGAGGAAGGGAAGGTGAGACTTATGTTTAGTAAAGGGCAGCTATGAATTTACCTTTTATAAAGAACTTGCCATATACTATTAGTGCATTTTCAATCATGTCAGAATCACCCATGCCCATGTAAATGCAAGTTCCCAGACTTCATTCCTGGAGATTCTGGTCCTGTGAGCCTAGGGTGGGGCCCGGAAATCTCTATGGGGTGGTGTAGGCTGCCCCAGGACCACACCTAAGAAACACTGCAACTGCCCCACACACTTCCAAGTCCCCAAATATGTAGGCAGGCATCTCATCTCCATAGAACAGATAGGGAAACTGAGGTCCAGAGTGGGGAAAGAAATGGCACAGGGTCACCCAGCAAGTAGTAGCAGAGCCACGATACTCCCACTGCCTGCGGACACCATCTCTGATGACAGCTCCACCTCCCTACAGGAACCTTGCCTACCCCCACCCCTACCTCCTGCTGCCCCTATGGTGGGTCTCTGTCCAAGGAAGATGTAGCCCTGGTCCTCTAGACTGACTGGGGCTCAGAGGAAAAGCTTGGCCCAGAGTGTAGGAGCTAGAAGGGTTCTTGGAATTCAAGTGAGGAAATTGAGGCCCAAAGAAGGCAGTCCTCACACTTGAACTCTGTCTGGAGAAGGTCTGGGTCTCCTTCCTGAGTGGTAGGTTTGACTTCACCAGCCTGGCCCTCATTCAAGCTGGCTGTCCAGACCCGCCACACCTCGGGGTGGGTGACCAGAGGCGGCAGTGCCATAAAACATGTTTCCTGGGAGATCCACCCCCGAAGCTCAAAACATTCCAGGGCTGGTGATTTGGGCAAGCCCCCTTCCTACTCAGCCCGGTTTCCCCATCTCTACAATAGCTGTGTTGGAGGAGACTTCTCTCTCAGACTGAGTTGCAGATGTTCTCCCAGGTGCCTACACCTCCCAGGTTGCTGGCTCCTCTGTGCCCACTCTTCAAGACAGTCACCTCTTAGGTGAGGAAGGAGCCTCAGCCCTCTGAGAAGTGGCGGCCAGTACGCCCCCAGCCTCCCAGACTGCTGGGGATGACCTGGGCTGCCTGCAAAGCCAGTGCCATACAGCACTGCTGCCCAGGCCACAGACACCCAACAGGGAAGGTGGCCCTGTCCCTTGCAGCAGCTCTGAGAAGAGGCGGCCCCCAGTCCAAACCTTGCTGAGTCACCCACACCTTCCCTCAGCTCAAAGAGGCTTTTAGGACATGCATCATCTCAAGTTCATACCCATAGGGTTGCTGAAAGAAAGGACAGTGTGGGATGAGCTGGTGCGAGGGAGGGCTGCTCTCTGCAGACTTTGCAGGGAGGGCACTTAGGAAAAAGGACTGAAATCTGGGAGGGTGACTAGCTCAGGGGTAAAGGGAGCGGAGAGGGCTGGAGTGGGCTGGCCTCGTCGTCCTCCTTGGGCCTTCCAGCCTGGGCTCAGGTGATTCAAGGGAGCAAGCACCTCCCTCTCCAGGCCAGGGAGTTCTCACCACGTTTTGGAATCAGTACCGTTCCCTTGGGGGTTGAGGGGCAGCCCCCACCTCCAGACCTGGCTGGAACTGCTGCCTCAATTCTGGATCCAAAAGGGCCCCTGGCAGCTTCTCCATCTCCCTCCCAGGCCAGCCCCCTCCCCCCACCCCCCGCCCATTGAGGGCCCCAACAGCAAATCTGACAACTGGAGGAACAAGGCAGGAAGGGCAGGGTCTGAGGGAGTGACCACCTTCTCTCCAGGACTCTCAGGCTTGCTTTCATATTGCTCCCTTGACATCCTTTTGCTATAATCTGGCATGTAGACAGACATATGGTCTTTAAACACAACAACACTGTTGACATGGAGCAGACATCCCCTTTGGGATGGTTTGGAGAAGTTAGGGTTGAGGGCATCCTGTCTTCTGCAAACTGTGGCAGTAATAGGTGAGATATATAAAGTAAATAAAGGCTGGGCATGGTGGCTCACGCCTGTAATCCCAGCACTTTGGGAGGCCGAGGTAGGCAGATCACCTGAGGTCAGGCATTCAAGACCAGTGCGGCCAACATGGCGAAAACTCATCTTTACTAAAAATACAAAAATTAGCCAGGCATAGTGGTGCACGCTTGTACTCGCAGCTACTCAGGACACTGAGGCAGGGGAATCACCTGAACCCGGGAGGCTGAAGTTGCAGTGAATGGAGATCTTATCAGTGCATTCCAGCCGGGGTGACAGAGGGAGACTCCATCTCAATAAATAAAAATTTAAAATTACGTAAATAAAAAAGACATACCCAGTCTGAAAAATAAGTTAATCTTTATCTCCATGAATGAAAAGCAGAAAAGAATACAAAGTGGTTGGAGGCTGAAGAGCCTGGACCCTGCTGGGCTTTGGAAACCAAAACAGTGACAGGTCCTTTGGGATAAAGGAATCAAATGACTCCTAGTTGGAAGCTGGGAGGTTGGGTGGACCCCAGTACTTGAAAGGATGCTGGCCAGGTGCCGTGGCTCACGCCTGTAATCCCAGCACTTTGGGAGGCTGAGGTGGGTGGATTACCTGACCTCAAGAGTTGGAGACCAGCCTGGCCAACATGGTGAAACCCCGTCTCTACTAAAAATACAAAAATGTTAGCCGAGTGTGGTGATGGGCACCTGTAATCCCAGCTATTTGGGAGGCTGGGGCAGGAGAATCCCTTGAACCTGGGAGGCGGAGGTTGCAGTGAGCTGAGGTCACACCACTACACTCCAGCCTGGGCGACAAGACTCTGTCTCAAACAAACAAACAAACACAAGTGTGCTGGAGGGTGGGGGAGTCCGCTGCTGATCTGTGGTCTGTGTCCCTGGCTTTATGGGATGTATACCTCCCCAGTATCCCCAGGACAGGAACTTGCAAATGCTGTAAAACCTGGAGGCCACTGCAAAACTGTTGACATCAGACTAGCAGAGGTAATAGGATGAAATAGCCTTTTACAAAAGTTTGACAAGTTTTATTTTTAATAAAATGAAGACGAGCGATCTAATTATCTATCAAGAATAATATAATATTGGTACGAAACTGGAACAAGGATGTACAAGGACAGTTCACGGTAGAACAGTGTGAATGATGAGTCTTTGTCACAGGGAGAGGGCACAGGGCAGTGCTTAGTGCTCAGCCTCTGGAGCCAGGCAATCCGGATTTCTACTCCTGCTGCCACTGCTTTTCTTCCCTGTGACCTTAGGGAAAATGACTCGCCTTCACTGTGGCTTAACTCCCTAGTAGATAAAGGGGGAAATAACCTTTACAATAAGCCTTCTAGGATGAAATGAAATAATTCAAGGAAAGTAACTTAACAATACCCAGAACATAGAAAACCAAATAGATGTTAGCTGTTACTAACTTTTATGAACATGTATTCCAAAATTTTAAATACAATAATACCAAGTCAAATGCAGCAATGTACACACACACACAATGTATCATGGTGAATTTGGTTTTATTACAATAATGCAAGGACAGAATCAACATCAGATAATGCACTATTAGCAAGCTAGCTTCCTTTTTTTTTTTTTTTTTTTTTTAAGACAAGGTCTCACTGTCACCGAGGTTGGGTTGCAGTGTCAACATCTTGGCTTACTGCAACCTCTACCTCGCCAGCTCAAACAATCCTTCCCACAGCCTTCCAAAGTGCTGATGTTACAGGTGTGCGCCCCCACACCCAGCCCTATCTTCCTTAATGTAAAGCAATTATCATAATTAATAGTAAAATTTTAGAAGCACTTTTCATCAAAGTTAGGATGTAGACAAGGGTACTTTCTATCATTGTCTCTACTGAACATGGCACTGGAGGTCCTAGGTAATGCATTAGGATAATACATATGAAATTGCCATTTTTTTAGGTTATGGAGTGCAGTGGAGTGCAGTGGCACAACATCAGAAATGTATGTAATTCAACCTACAATAGAAATAAATCGGCCGGGCGAGATGGCTTATGCCTGTATTCCCAGCACTTTGGGAGGCCGAGGCAGGCAGATCACCTGAGGTCAGGAGTTGGAGACCAGCCTGGCCAAAATGATGAAACCCCATCTCTACTGAAAAAAAAAAAAAAATACAAAAATTAGACAGGTGTGGTGGCAGGTGCCTGTAATCCCAGCTATTCAGGAGGCTGAGGCAGGAGATCTCAAGCTCGGGAGGTGGAGATTGCAGTGACCCAAGATTGTTCCACTGCACTCCAGCCTGGGCAACAGAGCGAGGCTATGTCTCTCTCTCTGTCTCTCTCTCTCTCTCTCTCTCTCTCTCACACACACACACACACACACACACACAAGAAAGGAAAAGAAAGAGATGAAGGAAATAAAATTTTTAAATTGGAAAAAAAAAAATCTACCTGTATTTTCAGACCATATGATTGTCTATGCAGAAAATCCAGAAGAGTATACAGATAAGTTATTAAGACCAGTAGGAGAGTTAGCAAGGTTTTTGAATTCAAGATCAACTTAAAAAACTATTAGCATTCCCATACATCAGTAATAACAAATTAGAAAATGTAATAAGAAAAAGAGATTCCATTCGCAATAGCAACAAAACTCTGACAATATATCTAGCAAAATATACACAAGGCCTTTCATGAAGAGTATTGCCATAGCCTGAATGTATCTCCCAAAATTCAAGTGTTAAAACTTAATTCCCAAGATGACAGGACTAAGAAGTGGGGCCTTTGAGAAGTGATTAAGACATAAGGGCAAGCCCTCATGCATGAGATTAGTGCCTTATAAAAGGGCTTGGGGGTGGTGGTAAATCTGTCCCTTCTGCCTCATAGCATTTGTCTGCTCCAGAGAAAGCAGCATTCAAGGTACCATCTTGGAAGCAGAGACCAGGCCCTCACTAGACACTGTATCTGCTGGAGTCTTGATCTTGTTCTTCCCAACCTCCAAAACTGAGAAAATAAACTTCTGCTCTTTGTGAATCACCCAGTCTCAGGTGTTTTGTTAGAGCAGTTTTAAGGGAGTAAGACAAATATAAAAATTTCCCGGGGACTTAAAGAACTGACTGAATTGAAATATATGCCATAGATATTATGAATCATAGGACTCATTATTTTCACAGATCTTGGTCACATTGAAGGGGAGGGAACTCTTCTGGCTGTGTACACCAGGAGGCAGGAATTTTTCTTTCCTTTTTTCTTTCCTCCTTTCTTCCTTTTCCTTTGTCTTTCATCCCTAAAAGAGGCAGAAATTTTGAGAGGCAGGAATATTTTCCCTAACAGAGATAGGTTTGTTTAGAGTAATGTCCTACTTAAAAACAAACAAACAAACAAAACCCCCATAAAGTCTCTTTTCCCTAAAAGAGGCAGGAATTTTGAGAGCCATCAGAATTCCACCTGCCACAGCCCAGAAATCTGTATTTTTCTCAAGTCTGCAGCCATGGTGTTTCTGATGGCTCACACTGCTTTATTCCATTTTTAAAGGGTTACTTTTATTGAAAAGCATTAGGGTTACGGTTTAAAAACTCTTTTCCCTAACGGCGATGGGTTTGTTTAGAGTAATGTCCTACTTTTGACTGAAAAGCTGAGATTCACTTTCATGTAAAGTCATTTTATACCCTTATTAATTTAGGTGCCTTTAAAAATGGTATCAAGCAGTTTTTCTCAAAGTGTATTCTGTTAGCCATCTATATTGGAGAGTTGAAAGGAGAGAGTCTCTACTTTGAATTTATGGGAAAAAAAATCTAAAATACTTTTTATGATGAAGGACCTAATAAAATGTGCCTGTATATATTGAAATTTGCTGTCACTGACCTCTGTGCCTACAAAATCCAGTCCTGGGGACAAGGATTTTTACTGTTTGCTGAGGGACGATGATTTATAGATTCCAGAATATCTCAGTGTGAATTTTGGTGAGAATCACTGCACTGAAAAGAATGGCAGTATTGCAGTTATACATGGGGGTTTTGGTACTTTATGTTTGTATAGTGACTCTGAATTTGAAGACATGCAATGTCTTCTTTTTTGAAAGGATATTATTGACACTGGAAAACAATGCAAACTTTGCTCTCCGTGGTCGGACAGTACAACCCAAAGATGGTCAAGGCCACCGGGTGTGTATGACATTTTAACATATAATATTTTTCTCATTTGAAGGAGGATTAAGTGATTGCTTCTTTCTAAGGATAAATGTTTTCAACTGTCATTTTATCTTTAAAAAGTAATTTAAGGCCGGGCGCGGTGGCTCAAGCCTGTAATCCCAGCACTTTGGGAGGCCGAGACGGGCGGATCACGAGGTCAGGAGAACGAGACCATCCTGGCTAACACGGTGAAACCCCGTCTCTACTAAAAATACAAAAACTAGCCGGGCGAGGTGGCGGACGCCTGTAGTCCCAGCTACTCGGGAGGCTGAGGCAGGAGAATGGCGTAAACCCGGGAGGCGGAGCTTGCAGTGAGCTGAGATCTGGCCACTGCACTCCAGTCTGGGCAACAGAGCGAGACTCCGCCTCAAAAAAAAAAACGAAGTAATTTAAAATTATATAAGACTTAAGATATAATCCTTTTAAATAATTTTGTCATATGTTAATAAAACTTATAATTACGGGCACTTCCTTGCCTAATATTAACATTTGTTTTTCACCATGCTGGAAAAAAAAAAAAAAAAAAAAAAAAAAACTCAGTTTGTCCTGAGTAGCATGGCAGAGGATTTTGGCCCCCCCTTACAAAATTAAGAATCGGGATTCCAAATGGGGTGAGGAAGTGATAGGAAGGGGTGGGCCCTGAATATCTGGACCTCCTGGAATTGAGTGATGGATGCTGTGTCGTCTTTGTGTCTATGGTGAAATTTTATAATGCCTGCTTCCCTTTTTTTACTAAGTCAGCCTTACCTCCTCGCCTTACCTGTGCTGTTTGACTTTTGCTTTTATAGTTCTACCTGGGTTTATTTCTCATTTTAGTTCTATCTGTCAACAACTCTGCAGTGGCATTGTTATTCTCATTTTACACATAAGGATACTGAGGCATAGGGAATTGCCAAAGGCACAGAGCTAGTCAGCTATAAAGATGAGATTTGAACCCAGGGAACCTGACTCAGAGTTTATGCTTTTACTACTTTAAGTTTTAATATAATGACATCAAACAAACATTTAAGAATATGTTTCTTTCTTTTAAAATATCGTTAAAAAATTTAAGTCTGATCAATCTGCAGTTTTTATGTAGGGGTCAGGTAGTGATCTAACTTTTATTTTTTTCCTAAGTGATTGACAGGTTTTTATAAACCCCTTTAATCACAGTATGTGTCGAGCATCTTTGAATCAGAGTAAGCCTTTAGTGAGCCATGTGTCCGCAGTTTGACTGTGTGGGCTTTTCTAATATCCCGTTCAAGTGTTTCTCAGTGAGTTTCTCTTAAACAGATTTGGGACAGGCACTATGGGAGTATGAGTGATGTGTTATAGGACACTAAGTAGTATCCTAAGAAATGGCAAAAACCACAATCACTTTTGCACCAACCTAATAGAAACTTACCAGTGCACTTGCTTATTTTTCTACCTGCTCTTTAGGGTTTTCAATGTCAACCTACCAGTGGCATAGACTTTAATCCTCTGGGTACTCTTTTGTTTTTCTTTCCTGGTGTATGCTGTGGAATTGAGATTGACTGGTTTGTGACAGAGAGAGATTTTGTGTTGCCACAGGTAGGACATGCTCAAAAAATACTTGGGTCATTTGTTGATGCAAGCCATCTATTCGCCATAGTTTTGTAGCACTGATCTTGCATACATTTCATGTATCTTCCATGAACTCCACATCAGTGCTATTTATAGGATACTCAGAGAGAAATTCAACACTAAGGAATAAGAGTGTCAGGGAGAGTTGAGTTTTGGAGAGTCACAAATCTTGTAATGTCTAAGATTTGTAATGTCTCCCTGCTGAGAATTAGTTGTGGCTTCCTTGGAGGTGATATCGCCTCTGTTGAGAATAAATGGCCTACTGTGATCACACCACTGCACCCCTGCTGCATTCCAGGCTGGGCGACACAGCAAGACCCTGTCTCAACAACAAAAAAAAAAAAAAAAAAAAAAAAAAAAAGAGAGAGAGAGAGAAAAGAGAGAATGCATGGCCTAGATGATGTCTAAGGTTCTTCCCACCCAGTTCCTGTTTTCCTGTTCTAGGCAGAGCAGTAAAGTGAGAAAGACATGGACATGGGAGTTTAGTCTGCCATTTCACTGCAACTTAACCTGAGAAACTCTTCCATATTTCATCTCTATGAACGTATTTACTCATCTTTAAAGGGGGAATGATTGTTAACATCTTTTTCTCAGGGTAACTGTGTGAGTCAAGGAGATAATATATTTGAAAATCTTTTTAACTGCGAACACTAATTCACTGTTGGCTACAATGTGATCTCATTGTAGTGAGCAGCTGGCTAACTGCTTAATTGTGCCTTTAGAATGTAGGGAAGACAGTAAGATTTTTAGCATATTATATACGCAATTGGTTCTGGAACTATAAACATACTCTTTTTTAACGGAATTATGAGTCACATAAAATTCACTCTTTTGAAGTTGTACAATCCAGTGGTTTTTGGTATATTCAGAGTTGTGCATCTACTACCACTATTTCATTTCAGAACTTTTCATCAAACCCAAAAGAAACCCTGTACCCATTAGCAGTCAGTCTCCCTTCTCCCAGCCCCTGGCAACTACTAATCTACTTTCTACAGAACGTCTGTACAGATTTGTGTATTGAGGGCATTCTGCATAAATGGAGTCATGCCATGTCCTGCCTTCTTTCACTCAGCATAGTGTTTTCAAGGTTCATCCAGGTTGGAGCGTGTATCAGTACTTCATCCCTTGTTTTGACTGAATAATATTTCATCGTATGACTATATCCCGTTTTGTTTATCCATCTGTTGGTGAACATTTGGGTTTCTACCTGTTGGCTCTTAAAAATAATGTTGATGTGAATGTCTGTGTACAAGTTCGAATACCTGTTTTCAGGAGTATGTAATTGCTAGGTCATATGGTAACTCTATGTTTAACATTTTGAGGAGCTGCCAGACTGTTTAACAAGATATATGTACTATTTTACACCAGTAATGTCTGAGAGTTCCCATATCTCCACATCCTTGACAACACTTGCTACTGCCTTTTTTATTATACCCATCCTAGTGGCTGTGATGTGGTATCTCTCTGTGGTTTTGATTTGTGTTTCTCTGATGAATAATGATGGTGAACATGTTTCCGTCTGCTTATTGGCCATTTGCATATATCTTCTTAGGAGCAGCTACCCATTTACAGTATGGAAAATGCTTCAGAAGCAACTCTAGTCATGCCTTAGAGATGGAGCTTTATTAAACATTCAGATCCGTAGGCATATGAGGTGCCGAGTTCTCCTGAACTCCTCATACAGATTGCACTGAGTTTAGTGATACCTTTTCTGGAGCATTCCTGAGTTCAGGTAGAGGGAAGGGTTTTGGCTGTGATTGGCTCGTTATGTTCTTTCTAAAGGGAAATGGAATTGAAGTGTCTCCTCTATCCATTTACTGGAAGAGTCATGAGGGACATGGTTAGATGATCCCTGGGAGCCTATGGCTTAAGTCAGTCGTTCTCTACTTAGGCTGCACATTGGAATCACCTGAGAGGTAAAACCAAAAACCAGGACACCCTATGCCTTTGTCTCATCTCCAGCAATTCTGAGGTGATTTGTCGGGGCTGTGGCCTGGGCAGCCTGCGTCTCATCTCCAGCAATTCTGATGTGATTGGTCGGGGCTGTGGCCTGGGTAGCCTGCGTCTCATCTCCAGCAATTCTGATGTGATTGGTCGGGGCTGTGGCCTGGGTAGCCTGCCTCTCATCTCCAGCAATTCTGATGTCATTTGTCGGGGCTGTGGCCTGGGTAGCCTGCGTCTCATCTCCAGCAATTCTGATGTGATTGGTCGGGGCTGTGGCCTGGGTAGCCTGCGTCTCATCTCCAGCAATTCTGAGGTGATTGGTCAGGGCTGTGGCCTGGGTAGCCTGGGTTGTGGTTTTTTAATGGTATCAGGTGATTCTGATTTGCCATCCAGGTTGAGAATCACTTTAGGCCCTTTCCAACTCTTTAAACACATGTATTTATCTAGGAATGTATGAAAGCATAAGTTTTCTTGAGACTGCCTTTAACGTCTATAAAGACTTTTAAAGCAGCTTCCAAAACTTTTTTTAATGGCTGAATATTATTCAACAGGCAGCATTTGGGTTATAAAATTAGCTTTTGGTAGAGTTGACTTATGCCACCTGCAGCTTTTGCTCTCAAAAATAAATACTAGTTCTTTTGGCACAGTAGTTGTTTTAGCCTAAAGTTCCTCTTTGTAAGCCAGTTATTAAAAGTTGTGATGCAGCCAGGGCGAAGTGGCACACACTTGTAGTCCCAGCTACTCGAAAGGCTGAGGTGGGGGTATCGCTAGAGCCCAAGAAGTCAAGGCTGCAGTGAGCTGTGATTATAGCACTGCACGGCAGCCTGGGCCACAGAGCCAGACTCATCTTTTTAAAAACAGAGAATGTGACGAAAGGTGATGCTTGCCTCTCCCACACCCTTTTACAGAGGCTGCAGTGAGCCAAGATCCCGCCACTGTACTCCAACCTGGGTGACAGAGCAAGACTGTCTCAAAAACAAAAACAACAAAACAAAACAAAACCCAAAAAACTACATATTAAGACAAGAAACAAATTAAACTAATGGTACAGACTACTGCTTTGTTTTCAGAAGATACCCTCCCCAAAAGTTACTGGTCTAAAATACAGTAGTACTATCTCTGTTTAGTAAGGACCCTGGGCCGGGCGCGGTGGCTCAAGCCTGTAATCCCAGCACTTTGGGAGGCCGAGACGGGCGGATCACGAGGTCAGGAGATCAAGACCATCCTGGCTAACCCGGTGAAACCCCGTCTCTACTAAAAAATACAAAAAACTAGCCGGGCGAGGTGGCGGGCGCCTGTAGTCCCAGCTACTCGGGAGGCTGAGGCAGGAGAATGGCGTAAACCCGGGAGGCGGAGCTTGCAGTGAGCTGAGATCCGGCCACTGCACTCAGCAGGGGAGACAGAGCGAGACTCCGTCTTAAAAAAAAAAAAAAAAAAAAAAAAAAAAAAAAAAAAAAAAAAAAAAAAAAAGTAAGGACCCTGGCAACATAACAGTGTTCTTATATGTAAAATGCTGTTCTTACCTTTCATTTCAGAATATACTTTTTAAATGTGAATGTCTGGATTTTCATTTTATAGCATGTTTGTGTCATTAGTGAAACTGGAAAAGCAAAATACAAAACAAGCCTCAGTTGAGAGTTCAAGTTGAGTCTGGAAACATCTGGAGTCCTGTGGACATCACCAGTGAAATTATCAATTTTCTAGTTCTGTGGCCATCTGCTTAGTAGAGCGTTTTGCATGTATCTTCTAAGAATTGTATCTGTTTTGTACTTAAGAAATATCAATTGCTGCATTCCTAAAGTGTTTATTTGCACTATGAGCCTATAGACTATCAGTTCCCTTTGGGTGGATTGCGGTTTAACTTGTAAATCAAATAAATCACTTAAACCACACCACTATTAAGTGAAACATTGAAATCATATCCATAAGAAATAAGAAGATATATTAGTTTTATAATTGGTATTTTAATTATTATATATGCAGGAAAGCACAGGTGATTGAATATTGTTAATTTTACCACTGTGTGTTTAGAAAAGTAAGAAGCAGTCAATTTTCACATCAAAGACAGCATCTGAGAAGTTTTGTTGTGTCTAATAAGCCTATGTCCATGAAATATTTTAGTAGTGTGTGATGTTCCCCTGGCTTCTGGAAACAAGCATTCTATTTTCTGTTTCTATGAGTTTGACTAATGTTGAACCTAATGTGTCCGGAGCCATGAGGCCCGGAATTAGCCGACCTCTGTTGCTTGATCTCCGCAAAGCGGAGACAAGAGGGCGCATTCCCGGGTTCTTTATTTATAAACCCTTCCCGCGCGCGCCCAAAGTTTCTCCCGCGCGCGCCTAAGTTTCTCCCGCGCGCGCCTAAGTTTCTCCCGCGCGCGCCAAAACTGTTCCCGCGCGCCAACCTTTCCCGCGCGCGCCAACCTTTCCCGCGCGCGCGCAAACATTTTCCCGCCCAGGAAGATATGCAGCCCAGGGCGCAGGTGCGATCCCGCGCCCGGGAAAAGTACAAACCCACGGCGCATGCGCGATTGTAATTTGAGAAGATCCGGCCCCTATCACCGCCCTGGCCCAACCTCTTCCCCTGCCAGCCTATATAAGGCATGACCCTACACTCAATAAACGAGACTTGATCAGGCTGTTTGTCTTGTCTCCATTTCTTGTGTTTTCTTGTCTCCTCCATTCCCACTCCCCCTTCCAGGGCCCGTTCGACTGTCCTGCAGGTCGGGACACTAATGTAAGAGAAATCATACACTATTTGGCTTTGTGTGACTGGCTCATTTCAATTAGTATAATGTTCTCAAGGTTCATCTATGTTGTAGCATGTGACAGGACTTCTTTCTTTTTTAAGGCTGATAATATTATAATATTCCCTGGCATGGATAGACCACATTGATTTATGTATTTATTTATTTATTTAGACAATCTCACTCCGTTGCCCAGGCTGGAGTGCAGTGGCATGATCATGGCTCACCGCAGTCTGAACCTCCCATTCTCAAGCGATCCTGCCGCCTCAGCCTCCCGAGTAGCTGGGACTACAGGCACATGACACCATCCCTGGATATTCATCTTTCTGTGTAACTGGTTGAGAAACAGAGGAGTAACAGTAAAGAAACTGTCTTAGAATAAATCTGGGGACGGCAGAAGAGAATATGAGACACATTGTCCTCACAGAGCCTTGAAGAGTGTGACAGTAGTTGAGGGCCACGCAGTTGTCTTAGAGTGAAGTGAGAACACAAACTGGTTTGGTAGTCATGGGGATGGAAGGAAGAATGAAATGTGAACCTCATTGGTGGCAGAATCAAAATGTCTTGGGTCTTTGTAGTCAACAATTAAATGAGGAAGAGGAATTATTGACTGACTTAGGAAGAAGTAAAAAATGAGAAATACCCATAAAATACAAAGCTTGCAATTTTAGTCAGGGTAAAGCTTAAGCACTGTGTGATTCTAGATAGATTATTGAGCAATTTTGTCCCATGTATTTTATATCCTGTATCTTCTAGCTATGATGCTATTTATGTCTTGACATAGCCAAACATTTTTTAAACTAACAGCTTTATTGTCATATAGTTTTTATATGATAAGCCCCACCCTCAAGTGTACAGTTCAGTGGTTTTTAGTATATTCAGAGTTATGCAAACATTACCACTACCTAATTTCCAAATATTTTCATCTCCCCAAAAAGAAACCCCATACCCATTAGCAGTCACTCCCTGTACCTGACTCCCCCACCGTTGATCCCGGAAACCTCTGATCTAATTTCTATCTCTGTAGATTTGCCTGTCCTGGACATTTCATATAAATAGAATCATACAAAATGTGCCATTTTCTGACTGGCTTTTCTTTACAGAGATTATAAATCAAATGCCAGAAGAGCCTAAGCTTAGGATTGTGTTTGCTATACAACTTTGACAACTGGACATTTTTTAAAGTTGAAAATCTGTGTCTGTGTATGTAGCATATTATCCTTAGGTGACCCTTACTTTGATTATTAAGAAATTTTTCCTCTAGTATTCTTGAACTGTCTCAATATTCAGCAGGAACCCTTTGGAGACAAAGAGCAGTAGGAATTTGGAACACATATTGACAAAATGAATGTAACTTAATACAGTAGTAGAGTCGACCACTTTTAGGTGTCGATGCTGCTGAAAGTGTATATTGAGGAAAAGTTTACTTACCTTACTTTTTGTGGAGGTGCTAGAAGTACTTCTGTCTTGTGTTTAGATTTCAAGAAACCTTTGCAGAGGTATTATGTGGTTGTACAAATGTACTTTCTTTTGACCTGAAAATGCAAAAACTTCCTTTCTTTCCACTTTGAGACTCTGCAACCTTAAAGGAAAAGTGGGATACTTTAAAGGAAAGATGGTGGTGGTTGGGTAATTGGTAGCAGTGTCTACTGTACACTTCCTTTCCCAAAACAAGTCCTTGTCTACCGTCAGCATTTCCAAAATGTGAAGATCAAGTGTGGTGTTAACTCACTAACTGATGACTAGACTTTAAGTGGTTGTGGAAGCAAAATCTCAGTGAGTGTCTGGAGGTTCTAATTGTGTTAAATCAGTAAGTGCACATTCTATACAAAACTCTCTTAGCCCAGCGGCAGGTTTAAGGAGTGGGAGATAGATTTCTATGTTTCAGAAATCAAACACACAAACAGTAAAAATTTTTAATCCCATGATTCTTTGTCCAAGTTTAATTTTTTGGAGAGTTTTTCTTTAGATTTTCTTTCCTTTCCATTAAACTGTTACTTTGAAAGGTCCCAGGGTTTGTGCAAAGCAAGTGGGAAAGACACTGGCTTGGATTCTCCAGGATAAGGGAGTGAAGAGGACTTCTTGCCCTCATTGTATTATTGAATAATGTCACGATAACAATGATTAAGGTGAATGAATGGTCTACAGTAGAAGTTTTTACATGGCTTCTCTACAAAGTAATTTGGTTTAGTCAATGCAAGGATTCCTTTGGTTAGCTGGAATGGAAGATGTGCAGGCTGGAGTGGTCTTGGCAAGTCTTCTGGGGGGAAATACAGCATTTGGAAGGGTGGAAAGCAGAAGGAATCTCATGCAGGGGAAAGGCGTTGCAGAGCCTCAGAGGACAGAACAGGTTGTGGTGGACTTGGTGTCCACATAGACCTCATCAGTGGTCTTAGCGTTTGTGTTTTCAAAATTACCACAGTTTGCGTTCTGAAACTGTCATCCCCTTGATTTTATTTTAGGCACGCTATCTGTGTATTTTGAAATTTAAAGTAACAGTAAAGGAGAAATGAAATTATTTGGTTTGAGAAAAAGTTAAGGTTAAAACATCTTGATCTAAATAATTTTCTACAGGGAGATTTGATACATCCCCAGAAGCTGTCTTTGGTTCAGAAAACAGTCTTCAGACCTAGAAAGGACTTGAGGAGTCCCAGAGAGGAGCTACATGGTCTGAACCATTTGATTCTCACGACAGAATAAGTAAAAACAATTTTAACCATGAAACCATGCAGATGTTCATATTTTGGATAGGGTAAGGTTAATGCCATTGTCAGAGGAAAAACTTTTGGCCATCACAGGATGGGAGAAAAAGTTTGAGTTGTAAAGAATACTCCAATGCCATTTAAGGGAATGGGTTCTTCTGCCCCATTCTTTGAAATATTTAGGGCTAATTTCTTAGTTTTTGACATCATAAAAATTTCAAAGTATTTCGTTCTAAGAG
Organism: Rhinopithecus roxellana; assembly: GCF_007565055.1. Classification (NCBI taxonomy): domain Eukaryota; kingdom Metazoa; phylum Chordata; class Mammalia; order Primates; family Cercopithecidae; genus Rhinopithecus; species Rhinopithecus roxellana. Next base: position 125,016,740 of record NC_044553.1, on the reverse strand, counting down.
CCATTTCAAACAATTGACTACAATTTCAGAGCAATTACATGAGAGTAATACCAATAGAATTTTTAAGTTACCCATAGTCCTATATCACTAACAATTACGTTCATGCTTGCATGTTCTCTTTTCATCTTTACTGTGTGCATACTTTCTTAGTAATGACGTGTAGACATTTTTTAAGCAGGAATAATTCTCAAGATAATTTTGTATGGTTCCTTTTTTCCTTTTAAGGTGTGTATTGGGTGGAGGAGCATTTTGCATGAAACTTCTCACAAAACAGGTGATTATTTTCTTGTAATTCCCAATTTTCACCCTCAATAGAGTGTTTTGATTATGTAAGTTAGATTGTAAGTAGAAGGCTCTCTGAAAGAAATTTTAGTGGTTTTTTTTTTTCATAATCCCTGCTTTCAAGGATGAAAAAGGTAAACCAGTAAAATGAGATTGTACTTGGTGCTGAATCTATGCCAGGATAGGCATTAAGAGTGACCTTTATTTAAGATTCTAATTTGCTCGTGTTGGGCACTTAGAACATTGGTTTGTTGCTTTTTGTAAGATTCTGGAAATGTTCCAAATTTACTTTTCCCCCTTTTCCAGACTTTTTAACACTGATCTGCTGCTGTTGAGGTATATGCCATTTTGTTAGGCCTTCTCAAGTGGGAATCAGGAATGCTGCTGTGTTCTCGAGATGTTTTGTTCTTCCTGTAGGGATGAAGCAGTGCCTACTCGATAATCGATCATTGTTCAAAGAAATGCCTCCTGACTCAAAGGCAAAGCCAGAGTGCAGCTTGGAGTAAATAAGGTACTTTTATTAAGAATTTTACCTAAACCATAAGATATATTTTGTATTACTTTGTGAGCCTTCTTCCTGTCTTGATTTAATTCTTTTTGAGAGAATTCATTTCATTTTCATTTAGTTTGTTTTCTTCTTGTTGCAAAGGTGATCTATAGAAAATACAGAAGTATAAGAAAATGGAAGATACTAACTGATAATCACTTAATGATTTAGTACCTGCTTGTTTAGTCTTTGTTATATTTACTGAAGACAAACATGGCTACAGTTGTAAATTTATTATTGGTATATATACCCTAGTAAGTTAAAAGTCATATGTACTTTGAAGTTTTGCAAAATTGAGTTCATATTATGGAATTAATTCCTGATGAACTTTTACGTGCTAGGCACTAGTCTTTTTATTTATGGATTGATTTTTACTTTTTTTCCCCTCTGTGCCTATGCTTTACCAAGTCTTTTTAATTTTTACTTTTTATTCTTTCAATCCTCTTAATAACTTAAAAAGAGGGTATTGCTAATCTCTGCATCTTGTAGATGAGGTAACTGAAGGAAGGTAACTTATCCAAGGTCACAGGCAGCAGAGCAAGGATTAAAACCAGACAGTCTGGCTGCCCAAGGCCCAACCGAGAGGAGCTGAGAGCACGCCATGGGGCAGAAGGATGTTGTTCAGACTGGTTTTCTGTTCAGTTAACATGAAATGCAGGCTGTAACCTTAATTCTAGGACATTACTGAGAAAGTCTTCCAAAGCCATAGCTTTTTTACCATGACCATGACTTTTAGCAAGAATTTTTGGTTTAAAGGCAACATGGTGCTCTAAGAAGCTTCTGTTCACTCTCATGGAGGGACTGGTTGTTGAGCTAAATAGTGAAATCCAGGAGCACACAGCCTTTAGGGCAGCTTTGGACCTATTTCTATGGTCGGGGAAAGATACCTGTCTTTCCCTGCTGCCCACAACCTCCAGTTATTCACCTTCAGATTTTCCTAGTCAGTGATCACATTCAGATGAGAGATCTGTTTTGTTTCTTCCAGGGTAGGAGGAAGTGAGTCACCACCTATACTAAGCAGTCTGGTATTCTGTGTATAAATGAGCAAGTTTGGGGAGGCAAATTTGAAAACCTTGTGTAATCCTAAGATTCTCCAAGAGAATCTAAGAGAATGTGAGCACTATGCATGGTGGTAAAGTGGTCATATGTTAGTTGTATCCACAGCTCTCATCAAAAGCAGACGCCAATACTTTTTGAGGGAATTTTTCTCTAACTGAAGCCTATAGGTTGCCAAAGATTAAAAGCAGGCAACTATGAATTCAGATAAATCATAACATTCAAGTAGTCAACCCAACATGTTTGAGAATTGTTAAAAATAATGAATAACATATTTCCCAAAGGCTAGTTTTTGGAATTATCAGATACAGAACACAAACTTCAAATATTAAAATTGTGGGAAAATAGTTACATGTGAAATCTAATATATATGTATATATATATAAATATATAAATTCATTCATAAAATTAAGCAAGCAGTAAGACCACCAGAAATGATGAGGAAGACCTGAAAGGAAAATGGATGAAACAGAACTTACAGAAATAAAATACATAGCTGGGTATGGTGACACACACACCTGTAATCCCAGCACTTTTTGGGAGGCTGAGGCGGGAGGATGGCATGAACCCAGCAGTTGGAGACAAGCCTGGGCAACATGCTAAGAACTCATTTCTACAAAAAATACCCCACCACCACCACCAAAAAAAAAATTAGCTGGGTATAGGGCACCTGCCTATAATCCCAGCTACTCAGGAGACTGAGGTGGGAGGATCACTTGAGCCCAGGAGGTCAAGGCTGCAGGTTCGTGCCACTGCACTCTAGCCTTGGGTGACAGTGAGACTCTCTCTCTGAATAAAATGAAATTAAAAATGTAATTGTTGAAATAAGAAACTCAGTGGATGGATTAGACACAAGAAGAAAGAATTAATTGGTTAGATGATTCTCTGCAAAAAGTAAGTCAGTATGTTACACAGAGAGACATGAGGATAGATGATAGGGCAGGAGTTGGTGGACTTGGCAGGGACAGGGAGATCAGAATGAGGTCTAAAATATGTCTTAGTGAAATCCCTGGAGGACGTATTAAAATAATATTAGAAAGTGAGAGAAATATAAGTTCCTTGTTTTGTTTTGTTTGTTTGTTTTTGTTTTGAGACAGAGTCTCGCTCTGTAGCCCAGGCTAGAGTGCAGTGGAATGATCTCGGCTCACTGCAAGCTCCGCCTCCTGGGTTCACGCCATTCTCCTGCCTCATCCTCCCAAGTAGCCGGGACTACAGGCACCCACCACCATGCCCGGCTAATTGTTTGTACTTTTGGTAGAGATGGGTTTTCACCATATTAGCCAGGATGGTCTCAATCTCCTGACCTCCTGATCCGCCTGCCTCAGGATCCCAAAGTGCTGGAATTACAGGCATGAGACACCACACCTGGCCCAAAAGCTTTGGTTTTTACAGATATTAAACATGTCTTTTGTTTAAGAAAAAATAATCTTAACAATAACATAGAAGAATAAGAAACATTTTTCCAAAAAAGAGAAACCATTGTGATTCTTTTATGTTATTGGAATGTTGAATGATATAGTCTGCTTCATTAACCATCAAGCATGCTATGGATTTTCCATTTTTCTATGATCTGTATCTCAGTTAACGTAATACTGGTAATTTTTGTACTGTATGAAAAAATATAGGTCAAAATCATAGACCTTGAATAGAAGCTGGGTCATGAAGATAGCTCTGGAGGAACACATAGATACACAAAAACTGAAAAACATACATATAAAGTATACACACATATATTTTTTAAAGTTTTAAAGCTTTTAAAGCAAAGGCCAGCCCCTCCCCTCTCCGAGTGGGTGGCCTCTCCCCTGTTTGAGACCAGGTGGGGACAGCGGTTGCATGGGCAGCTTTCCTTGTGAGCCACAGGCCCCTCTGGCCATGCTGCTGTCTGGCCACACCCCCTTTCCCTTTCATCTTTCTCATTGACCAATGGGCTTGGAGCATTAAGGCCACACCCCTATTCCGCATTCTACTGGGGCCCTGGTTACGCCTCCTCTGGCTCAGTCGCACAGCAACCTTGTTGGTGACTGGAGGTGTTGATCAGTGCTCGCTGGGATTTTGCTGATGTGGCCCCAACCTCGTCTCCCTCCCCACCCTGCGATGGCAGGAGAAACTCAACAGAGCAAATTGGCAGGAGCCAAGAGAAAGGTAAAAACACACTAGGTCATGGGCCCCCAACCCAGTCACAGATCCCCTCCAATGACAAGACTGCTGCCAGAGTCCATACCACCTCTGGGGCACACCAGACTGGGTCCCCCAGCCCAGTGCCTCTGGGCTACCCCCACCAAAGTTTTGTCAGTCAGCCCCACCCCTTCAACAAGCAGCCCTGTCCCTGCCCTCGGCAGTCACCCCAGGGTGACTTTGGGCGGGTGACTCCTGGGGCTCCCCACTCCATTCATGGGCCCTCATCTCCTGCCGCCCCAAGCTTGACCTCCCTGGGCTCTTTGGGCTTGCGTCTCCAAGAACCTGGGTCCCCCAGCCCCAGGCCCCACCCTTGCCAGTCATCCCTGGGTGACTTTGGGACTACGGGGCTTTGGGATGCTGGTGACTCCTGGAGCTCCCTGCTGCAGACTCTGCCCTCCACTCCTGCTACCTCAAGGTCACCCTCCCTGGGCTCTTTGCACTGGCATCTCCAAGGACCTGGGTCCTAACCCTGTGTTTCCCTCCCCCATTGTGGAGCAGTGACTCGGACATGCTACTGATGTGGTCCCTCCCCCCGACCTGGAGGAGTGGAATGTGGTGATGTCACAGTCCACCTAGGAACTGTCATTACTGGAAAACCAGCCTTTGATCTTATGACCCAGTCCCCTAAGTGTTCTCACCCCATTTCTGGTTCCTCTGGTCACAGCACACATTTCTAGCTGGAAGGGGAAGAGGGACTGTGGGACCTAGGAGCAAGAGGTTCCAGTCTGCCTCACTCCCTTAACATCGACATTGACAGGGTGAAAAGCCTACACTTTCCCCGTGAGCACAAAACGTTGACAGTATCTCTGGGTGGCAATGGGAGAATGGGTTTGGTTTGGTTTTCTCCCAGGTTTCTACTTTCCAGAGAGATTTTAACATTTTTTTCTGAGTTCTCCACCTCATATTCTAATTCTCCATGGTTCTGGGACCAGACTGCCCTTCAGTCAGTGTTGTGTGAAGTGAGATTTGCTCATCTTCTGAGGAATAGATCTTGGGAAACTGAACTAGACAGCTTGAATCCTCCTCATATTATCTCAACCCGGGGTGCGCTGAGTGCCACAGGATAAATATGGGACATCTTTCTGAAGTGTCAGGTTCCCTTGATTCTCTTGAGATCAAGAGAAAAAACATTAATATACTTAACGATGACAGTCACATAGGCTTCTGAGAGTATACCAGACTTCTCTCTGAAATGAGGTTTGGGTTGTCCTCTTTCTGATAAATTCCCGGATTTAACATAAAGGCTGCCTTCTGCCATGAGGACACATTGATGTAAAAGTTCGAGAGGTACTGGTGCACTTCTTGACACTAACAGACGTGTGAGGATGTATGACTCTAAACCACAAGGCATCCAGTTCCTGCCTACTTAATATTTAGTTTTCTACCTCTGCCTCTGGTTTATGGTCCCAGGCAGATGCTGATTCTTGGTAAAACCCCAGAGCTTGGAGTTAGAAGACTGAGTTTCAAAGTTCCAGTATCGCCTTTTTCTTTTCTTCTTCTTTTTTTTTTTTTTTTTCCTATCCATGTCAATCCCTGTCAGTGACTAAATGATTGTGACAACGCCTTGTACAGTGGTTGGTGTCATTAAATCAGATGGTGTATAAGAGTATTTTGCAAAAACTGTAAAGGAGGATGTGGCTGTAGGGGCTCATGGTTCCATGAGTATTACTGCTCTTCTTTCCCACAGTTTAAAGAATATTGGCAGAGAAACAGCCCTGGTGGTCCAGCAGGAGCGAAGAAGAACAGGAAAACAAATGGCGGTGTCCCTGAGACAGCCACTTCTGGTGGTTGCCACTCACCTGCGGATGTGAGTCTTGGCTGACCAGGCTCCTGGGGGCAGGGGGCACAAGGGGCAGTAGAGGGTAATTGTTAAGATTGTGGATGGACGGTTGGGTCCTGGTTCAGAACTCTGGGTTTGAATCCTGCCTCTCTGTCTGCTAGGGATAGGATTTAGGGTGAGTTGCTTGAGCTCTTTGGGTCTCTCTTAGCACATGTGTATAATAGAGGTGGTATTATTGTTTGACTTCCATTTGTGAGGTTTAAATGAGATTTGTTAGTGTTTTATGTTAATCCCTAGTACATGGCCTGCTGTAAACACCCAGGACACCAGGATATGGTCATTGCTGTTCGATTTTCCTCATCCCCAGTCTCATGGGGAAGCCAGGACAATGAGAACAGCCACTTGTCATCAGGAGTCACAGAACGGGCCCCAGGGTGGGATGGTGGGGAGATAAGAACCATGAGAGAAGTTGGCACAAAGGGGTTATGGGACAAAGGGTTCAAGATAGGCAGAAAAGAAAATGTTGCCAGTTGATGGGGAAGAAAGGAAGTCAGAGGGCTTAGACACAGAGGGACAGAACATCTCCATGTGCACTCTCATCACTTGTAGTCAGCAACAGGTATTGACGGAGAGGGCCCTACGTCATCTGCTCCCCTGAAGGATCTGGAGGTAGGAGGCTCTGGGCGGAGGTGCAGTGACCCCGCAGGCCAGCCCTCCAACCTCCTCCCACAGCAGGGGACTGGGTGCCCCTCTGCCAGCTGAGTCAGCCCCACACGCCCCAGCCCTGATTGTTCTCTCTACCTCTCCCCCACTCCTCCTCCACCTCCTCCTCTCTGCATGCGCCTCAGAGCCTGTGCCAAGAACTACCAGCAGCCCTGGACTCGAGGTCCGTCAAAATCAATCAACTGAATAACATCATCAAAGCTTTGGTAAGAGTCCAGTGGGGTCCCCTGATTCTAGGCTGCCAATCCTGGGCTTCAGTTTTCCCTTGGGGCCCTGAAGAAAGGGGCTGCGGGCCCCTGGTGCCAAGGACAAATAGGGAGCTGGGGCGCCCAGACCTCACCTGGAGGGACCCCAGAGCATGCAGCATGGCTCTTCTTTTGCTGCCCTCTTTGCTGACTGTCTCCTCTCCACACACCCCTGCTCTAGTCCTTGCTACACACGCCCTGGGGTTGTGGCCTCTCGGGGGAGTGCGAGCCTGACTGGTTGTCAGGGGCCCCGTATTTCTGCTGTGACTCAGTCCCTAATTTGCTCTTTGGTTCTGGACAAGCCACCTCTCCTTTCTGGACTCGTGTTTTCAGAGGAGGTAGTGAGTATCAAAGGTGTCTGTTAGCTCTGAGAGTCCGAGATTTAAAGGCCGCCTAGAATGGAAACCTCAGGGCCAAGGGCTCCTGACTGTCCTTTTCTTGCCTATACCTGCTGTGAAGAACCATACCTGGCCGATAAGTGCTCAGAGAATGTTTATTGAATGAACACACTTTTCTAAATGACAAGCCGGCGGAAGAGGGGGCCTTTCTCAAACTCCATCTCTAGAGGTTTATGTTCCTGTCCTCTCAAGAGATTCCAGATTCAGACTTTGAGTTCTGTGGCTGTGGGCGGAAACCAATAAAGACACAAATCCTCTGTCCTTGGGCGCTTGAGGAGAGTTGACCAGATCGTGTTCCCATTGGGTCTGAGAACTTTGCCTTTAAAATTCATTCCCCGCCCCTGCCTACCGCTTCCTGGCCTGGGGAATAGAGTTGAGGGAGCCACCCTCAGTCACCTTAATTTGACTCTCCCCACAGAAAAAACAGAAGAAACAAGTGGAACATCAGCTGAAAGAAGTAACGTGATTTCTTTGTTTGCTCACAACATGACTGCTGGGTTTGGGGGACACTCAGATGTAGAGGCCCCAGTCTCCTCTCCCCCACTCCCAGCCTGGGGAAGAAGGCTCATCCTCCAGATTCCACCCCATCCCCACAGGGTCCCTGATAACCTGGTCCCATGGGTGGGCCTGTCCTGGGGCAGTGGTGGCTTTCTGGGGGCATGTCTCTTGCTGTGCCATCTCTGCCTCCCTCTGGTAAGAGCTCTGTCTTCCTCTTTCTATAGGAAAAGAAAGCAAACATCAAGAAACAGAAAACTGAAAGGAAGCTAGAGGTGAGTGGAGGGTGTGAAGTTTTCTCCTGTCCTCCGGAGAATGTTTCTTTCCTTCTCTTTCAGCACTTGCTTGGCTTTTCTCCCAAAGGTTCAAATCCAGAGTCTGAACATGCAGAAAGGGAAACTAAGTACGGACCTGTATCACACGAAACGCTCTCTCAGATACTTTGAAGGTGGGAATCTGGGCACCCTGTCATCCTTCAACCTGGCACTTTGACAGGTCTTTAGGGGGAGTCCTTTGGGCCCCATCTCAACTCTCTCATTACAGAGGAGTCCAGGGATCTGGCCGGCCGCCTGCAATGTTCATTGCAGCATAGAAGAGAGTTAGAGCAGGCTCTGTCTGCTGTCGTCGCCACACAGAAGAAGAAGGCGAACCAGGTGAGTCCGACCACCTGTCCCCGTCCCCTGGGAGCCCGGCTTCGCAGATGGAGGAGTGAGCCTAAAGGTCCCTTCTGCAGGATAGAGTGTCCTGCCCAGGAGGCAGCATGGCCATGTCTCGCTGCTTTTGTGTGTAGTTGTTAGAGGCAGCCTGGGGCTGAGTCAGCTGCTGTGGGTGAGTTGGGGGGTGCGATGGGGAGTGAGCACTGGATGCAGAGCTTGGAGGCCAAGTGCCTGCCCTGCCCTTACCTGGCTGCGGTCTTGGCCAAGTCCTAGGTGGAGTATTGGGTACTTGTTCTGTGAAGGTCCAGAAGAGTACCTTTAGTATGTTACCATTTCTGGAGAGAGAGGAAACATGTGCGTGTGTGTGTGTGTACATATAAAAACATGTCTGCAATGGTTCATAAAAAAACTCGGCAGAGAACAACAAGGTGGCTGGGAGATACTTCCCTTCTGTACCTTCTGAGTTTTGCACTATGCAAAGGTATCATCATTTCAAAAACTGAGCAAAAGATTATTTTTCCCCTTGCTGTCTGTGCTCCCAACCCCAGCAAGAAAAATGGGCTTAGAGAATCAGATAGACCTGGGTGTTCAAATCCCAGCTCTGCCTAAGTGATGTTAGGCAAGCACTTAACCTCAAATACTCCATGTTTTTTCATCTACACAATAGAGGGAATCATAGTAACTGTCTCCTATGGTGGTTGTGAGGATTAAATGGGATTGCTAGCATGGCGCCTGGTGAAGCACTCCAGAAAGGTTCAAACAGTGGTAGTAATAACAGTAGTGACAATAGTAATATTATCTGATCTCTCTGGGTCTCTGTTAGCCAGCTGTAAATTCCATCTTGTTCCCTGTCCCAACTTTACTGAGTTCTTTTAAAAACCAGACCATGGGCTTGATCTTTACTGACCGAGTTGTATATTGAGCCTAGCTCTAGCCCTTTTAAGGGGCACTGTGTGGAATGGCCCAGGCTCCCCAGATTGAAACTTCTCACTCTTCACCATCCAGTCCTCGAGGCACAGGAAAGCATATACGGAGTGGAAGTTAGAGCGGTCCATACGGGAGCAGGCACTGCTGAAAGCACAGCTGACACAGGTGAGGTTTTGCAGAGGGAGGAAGGGAAGGAAGATGACCCCAGGTGGCCAGGAGCAGGTGAGGACCAGTGACAGCCCTTCCTAACTTCTGTGCCCATCTTGCAGTTGAAGGAGTCGCTAAAGCAAGCCCAGCTAGAGAGAGATGAATATGCTCAACATCTAGAAGGAGAGGAGGCCCGGTGGCAGCAGAGGATGAGGAAAATGTTGCAGGAGGTGAGATCTGATCCTTTAGCCCCTCGACCTTAGATGGGTCACTGGATCTTTCTGGGCATCTGTAACATGGGAATAGTACAGCCAGAGGTGGTCATGGGTCTGGGTCTTGTGGAGATGGGGACAGAGAGGGAGACGGCAGCCATCAGCCACCAGCCCCTCTCTCCAGGGCCCTTTATCCCTGTGCTTTGGGCAGGTTCGCACCCTGAAGGAGGAGAGGCAGCAAGATATGCGTCAGGTAGAGAAGCTGGAGAGGCGCTTGTCCACACTCAAAAACCAGATGGGTAAGATGGGGCTGGCGTGACCTGGGAGCAGGCCTGGCATCAGAGGGCTGTGGGGGTGGCTTAGAATGCCCCATGGAGGTGGGTGGATGGAAGGGCTTTGAGGCAGAGGGAAAGAGGTCTGTGCCAGGAGACAGCAAGTCTTGTCATCTCCATGAGACTCAGTGTCCCCATCAGCAAATGGTGCCCGTTGTCAGCCACCCACAGTGCTCTCCATCTGAAAGTGGTTGGAAGATTGGCTACCATCCGGGTGCGAGGAATCATTAGCAGTGAGGCCAAGTGTGGGGAGCCTGAGAGGAGCTGTGCACCAAGAGGAGGGTGTTTTTTGTTGTTGTTTTTTGTTTTGTTTTGTTTTTGAGAATCCAGAGGCCCTTAATGTCTGCTTCCTTTCTCAGCTGAACCCTTGCCCCCGGAGCCCCCAGCAGTGTCCCCTGAGGAGGAGCTGCAGCACCTGAGGAAGGAACTAGGGCGAGTGTCAGCGGAGCTCCAGGCCCAGGTGGAAAACCATCAGCACGTAAGTCTCCTGAACCAGGCACAAAAGGAGAGGCTTCGGGAGCAGGAGGAGAGGCTTCAGCAGCTGGCCGAGCCACAGAGCGGCATCGAGGAGCTGGTGCATTGCCCCACCTGGGAAGCCTGTCCTCCTCCCTGGCCCTCCAGGCCTTTGTTTCCCAACTTGTAAAATGGGGCAGTGTAGCCCTCACGTGAAATGTTACTTCTAAAGGCACCTGTGAGCCAGAGCCCTGTTCTGGTGGCTGTAGGAGAGAGGGGATGATTTTTCTAACCTGCCTCCACCCTTCCCGGTGCCGTGGGAGGCAGACACCAAGTTCTGGGGTCTCCAGCTGCAGTGGGTGGCTGCTGATTGCTTCTGTCTGTCCAGAACAATGAGAACAAGAGCGCACTGCAGTTGGAGCAGCAAGTGGAGGAGCTACAGGAGAAGTTGGGCGAGGTGAAGTAGATTGTAACCCCCACCCCATCCAAGAAGGGCTGGGAGGCGGGCACCAGCCTCTGGGGAGGGGAGGTGCCAGGCCAGAGGCAGCTGCAGCCTGGGGGCAGGTGACCCCAGCACCCGCCAGGGCAGTCTTGTGACTGCTTCTTCCTTCCTGCCTTCTGACTTTTAGTGGTGGGTAGCCCTGGGCTCCTCCCAGGTCTGGAAATCGTCATCCCAGCTAGAGGCATGGAGCCCCCCAGTCATAGGGAAACAGACAGTGGTATAAGAGGCTCCTTACGCCAGGCACTGTGGCTCAGGCCTATAATCCCACCACTTTGGGAGGCTGAGGCAGGAGAATCTCTTGAGGTCAGGAGTTTGAGATCAGCCTGGCCAACCTCAAGCTGGTAAAACCTCATCTCTACTAAAATTACAAAAAATAAAATAAAATTTGCTAGACATGGTGGAGCATGCCTCTAATCCCACCTACTCAGGAGGCTGAGGCATGGGAAGCACTTGAACCCAGGAGGTGGAGGTTGCAATGAGCTGAGATTGCACCACTGCACTCCAGCCTGGGCCACAGAGTGACACTCTGTGTCAAAACAAAACAAAAAGGCTCCTTAGATTAGATTCCAAACCTCAGTTCCACTGGTCACCATTCCAGTACTTTGCATCTCTAAGTCTCTGTTTCTTTTTGAGATGGAGTCTCATTCTGTTGCCCAGGCTGGAGGGCAGTGGCGCAATCTCAGCTCATTGCAAGCTCTGCCTCCTGGGTTCACACCATTCTCCTGCCTCAGCCTCCTGAGTAACTGGGACTACAGGCGCCTGCCACCATGCCTGGCTAAGTTTTTGTATTTTTTAGTAGAGACTGGGTTTCACTGTGTTAGCCAAGATGGTCTTGATCTCCTGACCTCATGATCTGCCCGCCTCGGCCTCCCAAAGTCCCGGGATTACAGACGTGAGCCACCGCGCCTGGCCGTCCCTGTTTCTTTAACTTCAAAAGGAAGTTAGCATTTTCCTTACAGAGGTGCTGAGGATTAAATGAGATGATACATGGAAAGCATTAGGCATGTAGCACACTTAGCACATAGTGGTTGGCTCCCACTGCTTTTCCACCAGTCTGTGGCCTACAGTTTAAATGGTGAGAAGAGGGTATGAGATTTGAGGCTAGGGAAGGAGGCATGGGGTTCTAGGAAAGGAAGCCAGTCACTTAGGCCTGGAGTAAGGGGCCAGGGGCCTGGGCAGGGGACAGAGCCCCACAGTGCCCTCACTACCCTATTCATGGGCCCAGAATCTGGAAGCCAGCCACCATGTGCCCTCATATCCAGGGTCTTCCTGCAGGTGGAGCTGAAGAGCCAAGAGGCTTAGAGTCTGCAGCAGCAGCCAGACCCTTACCTGGGTCACCTGCAGCAGTACGTGGCCACCTATCTGCAGCTGACCTCTGAGAAGGAGGCGCTGCACAGGCAGTTACTGCAGCAGACCCAGCTAATGAACCAGCTGCAGCAGCAAGAAACGTGAGGCAAAGCGGTGGCCAAGATGGCCCGCCAAAAGTTGCAGGAGACCCAGGGGAGGGAGCTGCTGAGGACAGGGCTGTGAGGGGGACGACCTGGCAAACTCCCTGCCTTCTCACCCTTTCCTGGCCCCTGAGGAACACCTGGAGGCTGCCAGCCAGCAAAATCAGCAGCTAACAGCCCAGCTGCACCTCATGGCTCTCCCTGGTGAAAGTACAGGAGACCGCTCAGAGGAAGAGGAGAGAGCCCCAGGAGGAAGGGGGGACTGTGAGCAGCACAGGATTGAAGAGTTGGAAGAAACCCTTACAACAACTGGTCATTGTGCCGACTGGGTGCCTGCACTAAGTTCGGCATCAATATGGTGACCTCCTGGGAGCGGGGGGCCACTAAGTTGCCTAAGGATGGCTGAACTGGCCCAGGTCAGAAAGGGAGCAGGTCAGAACTCCTGCACTGACCAGTAGTAGGACTGTGCCTGGGCAGTATAGCAAGATCTTGGTTCTTAAAAGGAAAAATAAACAACAGTAGCTTAGGCCGGGCGCGGTGGCTCAAGCCTGTAATCCCAGCACTTTGGGAGGCTGAGAAGGGCGGATCACGAAGTCAGGAGATCGAGACCATCCTGGCTAACACGGTGAAACCCCGTCTCTACTAAAAAAAAAATACAAAAAATCAGCTGGGCGAGGTGGCGGGCGCCCGTAGTCCCAGCTACTCGGGAGGCTGAGGCAGGAGAATGGCGTGAACCCGGGAGGCAGAGCTTGCAGTGAGCTGAGATCCGGCCACTGCACTCCAGCCTGGGCGACAGAGGGAGACTCCGTCTCAAAAAAAAAAAAAAAAAAAAAAAGAACAGTAGCTTACTCCTGTCTGGAGAGGGGCTGGCCAGGGTTACATAGTGAGGGTGGAGGCAGAGGTGGGCCCACAGTACCTCACTTGTTGATTTATATGAGGACCCCTCTGGCCACCCCCCACAGGAGATGGAGGAGGACATCTGGACAGTGAGGAGGAGGAGGCACCTGAGCCCATGCCGAGCGTCCCAGAGGACCTGGACAGCTGGGAGGCCATGGTGAGCCTGACTCCCCCCGCACCCATTTTGCCACCTTCCTCTCTGGTCCCTCCAAGACGCTTTATGCTCTTACTTTCCCTGCCTTCTGATTTCTGTGCACCCTCACCCCTTCTGGGAGCCAGTGGTCAGACCCCATTTCCCCTGTGAGCAACAGGTGCACTCTCTGAGGCCCCAAGGGAAGGGGCTGCGCTCCACCTCTCTGCCCCATTTCTTCTGCGTATGCCCCTATAAGAATGCTCACGTCTTGCCCTGTTATGCCCAAACCGTTTATTCCCCGAAGAAGAACACCCGAGTCCACAGTCAAAGCCTAGCAGCAAGGATCTTTAATGCAAGTTCGAACTTGGTCCCTCCGTTCTACAACATACAAGAGGGCCTGGAACAATGCGTGTGCTTGCTTTTTGTAGCTCGAGGTACACAGGACTCTTCAGGTTACAGAGGAACAAGGCATTTCTCTAGGCTACCGCATTACAATTGGTTTACCTTCTAAATTATGCTTTTAGCAGCTTTCTTATTGGTTCCTGCGCTTTTACAAACAGTTGTAACCTTATCGGAGATTTTCCAGGTGTTGTTTTTCTTTGAAATATATGGAGGAATGTGTTTGTGTCGGGCCCAGGAAGTGGAGGCATTGCTCAAGGCTGTAATGTGTTTGTGTCGGGCCCAGGAAGTGGGGGCATATGGGGGGATGTGATGTGCTCAAGGCTGTGATGTGTTTGTGTTCTTTCAGCCCTCAGGTGGCATTTTTCAAGTCCGCTGGAGCCAGTGCCCAGGAGGAGCAGGCACAGTTACGGGAGCAGGAGACAGAGCAGAGGGTGTGCTGCCAGCGCCTGGCTCACCCGGTGACCTCGGCCCAGAAGGAGCCAGAGGCAGCGATCCCAGCCCCAGGGACTGGGGGCGAGTCTGTGAGTGGGGAGACCCACCGGGCCCTGCAGGAAGTCATGGAGAAGCTGGCCCATGCCAGGACTCACCTCCAGCTTCTCCATGACTTACTTGAAAATGCCACCTGAGGGCAGGTTCGCTGCCAAGATGTGACCCCATTATTTTGGCTCCAGAGCGGCCTTATGGATATCCTGGAAGAGAAGGCGGACCTGAGTGAGCTGGTGAAGAAACAGGAACTTCCATCAATCCAGTACTGGGGAGAGAGATGCCATCAGTGAGTGGGAGGCCAGGGCATGGCAGGGGGAGCTGCAGGGCCTTCGGAGGGGCCCCAGCGTCTAAGCCCTGTCCTCCCGCAGGAATATTCATCACCTTATAATAGAGGCAGAGGGCAGTTCTGAAGATGCGGCAATGGGAGGAGGACATCATCAGGCTGGTCCAGCACAGGGAGGAGATGAAGGTAGGGTGTGCAACATCTCTGCGGGGGTGGGGGTGGGCGTGAGATTGGGCACTGGCAGCAGCGTGACAGCTGAGCACCCCTCCCTCCAGGTGAATCTGCTGGCGCTGCAGGAGATGCTGTTACGGCTTGCAGGGAGTACAACAAGCACAGCAAATTCCTGGCCGCTGCCCAGAACCCTGCTAATGAGCCCGGTCCAGGAGCCCCAGCCCCCCAGGAGCTTGTGGCTGCCCACAAGCATGGTGGTGAGTAGAGCCCTCAGGCGGGGCGGGCAGGCAGGAGCAGGGGGTGCTGGCGCTGCACTCAGATCCCTGCCTCCCTCTCTCCAAAGATCTTTGTGGGGTGAGCCTCACCGACAGCTCTGAGCCTGCACAAGGCGAGGCCAGGGAGGGGTCTCCCCATGACAACCTTACTGCACAGCCCATCGCGCAGGACCACCAGGAGCACCCAGGCTTGGGCAGCAACCGCTCTGTGCCATTCTTTTGCTGGGCTTGGCTGTGGAGAAGAAGGAGATAAACATCACCATCATCAAAGAGCTGGTCAAGAAATTTTTAAAAAAGAAACAAAGTTATGGGGTGAATCTCCTACACAATCCATTTACTTCATTTGAATGTTAGAGCCACTCTTGATTATTTGTGTTTCTAATTTGTAGTTTAAGTTTATTTGTAAGAAGTTAAAAGAGAGTGGGTCTCTGTGGCTTTCACTGAGGTTCACTCTGGCATCCTTTAGCATTTTCTTTTTTAATTTCATAATTGTAGGTCATTAGCATGGATATCGAGTTTGCCCTCACGTGGTGGGAGTTCAAACACACAAAGACCCACTGTTTGCACAAAACTATTCTCGTTGGTTTGGAATAGGCTGCCATGCTTTTTTAATGTTATTGCAGCATGTATGTTCATTACAGAATTCAGATAAAATTTGCTTATGTTCTGCTACTGTTTGATCCAATCTTAATCACAGTGAGCTCTTCATTAGCTCAATATGCGGTTTGCCCTCAAGTGTGCACTGTTGATTACTTTGTAATACATGCCACTATGAATACTCACATTCGAGTTGTTTAAAGGCCGAGAACTGGAAACAGCCTTTCCCCCATTTTCTGTGTACTGGTGATGGGAGTAATAACGTTCTGGGGGAGCTTTTTAAATCTCGCAGAAGAGGACAGTGGCCTGCTCCGGCAGGTGTGTGCGGGACAGAGTGTGTTTCCTTTGTTCCGGTGCCAGGAATGAGCGCTGTACTATGGTAGTTCCCTCAGGATTTGTGTGTGCTCTGGGCTCATGAGGATATTGCATCACGAGCTACAGCAGTTGTACTCTTTTTCCATGACCTAAAAAGGGATTATTTCTGAGGAATGAAAGGTTTGCATCATTGACTGTGGATGTGGAAAACCTTTCCTAGCTTAGAGCATCTGTATTTATAATACATTTTAAAGTTAGAGTTCATGTTACCTGTTTTAATCACATGACTATAGCGCCCAGTACACAAAAGGGTGCTGGCTGGCATTCTTCTTAATGTATTTAGTACAGATCGTAAGAAATCCTTTAAGAGTTTAATGTCCCTGGAACAGGCATACGGGCTCTAGTCAAGAATGAATTAGAGTGAAGGAAAGCTGTGTGACACCTGGCTTTCCTTTTTGTTCACGGAGCTTCTTTGAGGCTTGAAGACTGATTTTACCATCTAGACCTCTCTGGCTAATACCTATTCTTCAACCACCTTAGTTACTCTGACATAGGAATTTACTTCTTTTCCTTGAATGGAAAACACTTTGAAAAAGAATAACAAACGTTATCATAAACGAATATATGCGGGAGTGCTAAGTTGAAACAAAAGGAGTTTTAGTAGACAGTGTTATAGTATCTTTGACAATCAAGGAGAAGTTTATGCAACTTAAAATGTGTAGAAACTGCAGTGCAATCTACTTTGTGAATGTCAGTGTAGTATCAGGAAATGTGTCTGTACAATCACAGAGTTATATTTCCTCACAAACCTCTTTACGAAGAGTGAAATATATTTCTATACCTCTTGGTTTCAGTTAGGGACATATTTTGTGCAGTATTTATGTGATTGTGCCTATGCACGAGGAATGAATGAATTTCAGTCACACATTGCCTAAATCATAACTTGATGATGCTTGGGAAAGACTCAACAGTTAAAACCTCATAAGGTTCTAATAGCTGTGTCCAAAACACATCACAGTATTAGCATGTAGAGAGAATGTACGTGTGCTCCCTGGGGTGGGGATTTCTAGTTACTAGACCATCTCCATTTTCAGCATTTGGCATCGTCATGACACTTTTATACATACGACGTTAACAGGAGAGCAAAATACGATTTTACCGATGGAATAACAGATTTGCCTGCATTCACTGAAAGAGCGCAAATATTGGGTCCCTGTGACTTCAACTGACTCTTCCAAATTGTATGAATGTATCAATGTATTAGATAAGCCCAGTTTCAGAATGATAAAGAAAAAACGTTAGACCAAATAATGCGACTAATTAACAGTGGTACAATTTCTAGCCCATGGGTTTAAAATGCACTTAAAGTCCCGTTCTTGCCTTTTATTTTCTGAACTTCCCGCTTTTGCATTCTTTGAATTCAGTTTAAAGACAGTTACTTTAAGTCCATTTTAAACCCTCAGGCTAGAAATCGGACCACTGTGAATTAGCCACATTATTTTGTGTAATTTTTTTTCTTTATCATTCTGAAACTGGGTTTACCTAATACATGGATAAATTATTTCGAAGGTACTTTGGTCGTTGAAATCACTTCACTTTTACCTTGATAAACATCAGTGACTGGGAATGACCTTCAGATAGTGTTTAGCATCTGTGACCAATCTGACCATACTGTGTTCATCAGGTGCCGATGGGTTAAATCACACGCTGGCGTATTTCAGCTGAATGTCTGTCTGGAAAATAAATGTACTGTATTAACTGAAATTCCACTCTTTGTGTAGGTATTTGTCATATATTTAAGAAAAAGCTAAAAATAATGGAAATCATATGGTAATAACCTAAGTCTTTCTTCAAAGTGCACGCAGTCTTGTGCGATACCTCATTCAGCCAAGTATTTGTGCTCTTCCTCATTCAGTGTAAGGCAGCTTTCGATTTGCTTAGAAGGCAACACTGGAAGGTTAGAGTTCATCAGAAACGTAGAATGTTAAAATGTGAGTTCCACTGACTAAATCTGAATTTCTGTAGGAAGAATCAAAACACCTATTTAAAAATTGCAATATATAGTAATCATTTTAAAGTATTTCATTAAACCTGATACGTTTTCCAGAAATGAAAAAAAAAAATCAGCTCTAAAACCAAAGCTGATTTTTAGAAAATTCGAAAACATAAACCAGCCCTATCTATAATATAATTTCTCTAAAACTTTATCTTAGTCATTTAAAAATAACTATTAAGAAATACAACTGCTAACTTAATGTTCTGAAAGAAGTTAAAACATTTTAAAATATGAATACTGTAGCTTAAAAGAAACAGTGGGACGGAAAAGCAGAGAAAGAAATGCCAATTCCAGTCCAAAGCTTTATTTGCCAAGTTTTCTTAGAATGAATGTTACCAATGTATGAATTCTTGTAAACAAAATGTATAATGGAAATACTGAAAGACTTTTGCCTAAAGTGGCATTATGGACTGCTGGTGTGATGCTACTGTAATGTAATAAATTATTAAATTGTTGCAACGTGCTGTGTTTGCCTTAAAATTTTCTTTTGTGTGTCTTGAAAACTGTAGTATTAAAGGTATTGACAGTGTGCAAATGCTGGGCATGCTTGACATGAGATAATCGGTTTCATTTTTACAAAATTGCAATATAACTATGCAAGTGTTTATTAAAAGAACAAAAGAAAGTTACAGGATTAAAAGAAATTATGGGGTGAAAGTTATGGGATTAAAAAATGTAAAAAAGTTGTGACAAAAAAACTTCTGGCAAAAAAGTAGAAAAAAGTTTTATGAAAAATTACCAAAAAAAGTTACAAAAAAGAAGTTACAGGATTTTTTTAAAAGTCATGGGATAAAAATAAAAATGAAAAGCAGGCTCCTGTCAGCAAAGCCTGGAGAAGTGCGGCTGGAGTCCACCACCACCATGTCCCTGCCACCCCTTCCCAGTCACCCCTTTACAATTAGGGTAGCAAGACAAGACCTCTGTCTAATGGGGAAAGACAAACAGACCCTTTGCCACCTTGACCAGGGCTGAGTCCTTAAATTTCTGGATGACGATGATTGTTATTTAAGAGCCAGAGGCTAGTGGAGTTGGTTTGTTTGGAGGAGGTCTGATGGCCTCCTTTCTCTCACCATAGCAACTTTTCCCTCAGGGGGGCTCCCAGCTTCTTATTCAGAGAGGTAGCTGAGGCAGGACAGTGGGGCTAACTGTGGACCAGGCGAGGGTACGCGCTGCGGGGGTGGCCCACCTCCCCGGTGTACATACTGTGTCTGTGTAACATTTTGTAGATTCCAGAGGGTAGGGCCGCCCCTGTATCGTACCTAGCAGAGGTTGAAGCTGGCACATGGGGAGGAGGTTCTAATAATTATTTGTGGCTGGGAAACTTATTTATTGTTAGCATAGGACAGAGGAAGGAGGCGGGGATGGGGTCGTGGCTTCCTGGTGGTGTGATCGCAGCTCACTGCAACCTCCAACTCTCATGCTCAAGTGATCCCCCCACCTCAGCCTCCCAGGTAGCTGGGAGTATAAGCATGCGCTACTATGCCTGGCTAGTTTTTAAATTTTTTTGTAGAGAAAAGGTCTTGCTATGTTGCCCATGCTGGTCTTGAACTCCTGGCCTGAAGTGATTCTCCCATCTTGACCTCCCAAAGCACTGGGATTACAGGCATGAGACATTGCTCCTGTCCGTAAGGTTTTCTCTTTATTACTGTTTTGTTGGTTTTTTGTTGGTGGTGGTGTTGAGAAAGTCTTGGTCTGTTTCCCAGACTGGAGTGCAGTGGTGCAATCTCAGCTCACTGCAACCTCCGCCTCCTGGTTCGAGCAATTCTCATGCGTATAGCCTCCCGGGTTACAGGTATGAGCCACTGCACCTGGCTAATTTTTGAATATTTAGTAGAGACAGAGTTTTGCCGTGTTGGCCAGATTGGTCTCCAACTCCTGGCCTCAAGCAATCCACCCTCCTCAGCCTCCCGAAGTGCTGGGATTACACGTGTGAGCCACTGCTCCTGGCTAAGAACCCATCTCTGTTTAAATAAAAGAAGAAAATTCAGAATATGTGGAATACAGAACACCAAAGGCCAAAGTTATTTACCTCTCTGAGGTAATCTGTGTAAACAATTTGATATATATCCTTTCAAGTTCCTACTTGCTATGCATATATATACATATACACAAGTATACGTTGACACATTCCCCCTTCCCTGCTGTCGTGCTATTAGTCTTTGTTTTGTAGAAAGTGGACCAACTCCATGTTCTTTGCTGGCCTGTATTTCTCCTCTTCAGTGATGTGTTACGAATATGTGTTTAAGTCCATTTATGCAATCTCTTTAATACCGTTTTAAAAGGTTGTGATATACGATCATATGAAGGTATTACAATTTATTCCAACAGTTACCTTTTGCACGTTTAATAATTTCCATTAATTTGCCTGGGTCAACATTCTCATGTCACGGCTAAATCCTTTTGTATGGACATCCTTAATTATTCCCTTAAGTTAAACGTTTAAATAAAGTTGCTAGATTAGTCTCATTTCTTAAAAAGTTCTTAACTGGTAGTTTATATGGAACATTGTGGTTTTATATGTACTTGCAAATAGCTATAGTTCCTGTAAAAAAAAGTGATAAAATGAAACTTTAACATATGCCAAAAATATTTTGACAGCGCTTCATTAAGTGCATGATTACAGTCTCTGTATCTTTTGATTTACCTTTCTATCTCTACAATTTTCAGCCGAGACACTTAGAGGTCACATAGTAAATTAAGGTTTTCTTTTTTTAATAATCTCCATCTTTCTAAATTTGGTGAGTTACAATAAGTTATTCTGGAGTTGTTGAAAGCTATGGCTCTGTTCTAAATTTGAGCCCAGAAATCATGCCACTTACAAAATATGCTTTGTCTTCCAACATCAGAGTGTCTGGTAGAAGGTGACAGTTCTTGGAACTTAAGAAATCTAAAACAGGACAGGAACAGAATCTGGAAAATATTTCTGTTTCTGATAATATGGCTGAGTAGGTACTCTGCAAACCCTCTCTCATAAAATAGACACGCTGGATAGTCCTTGCCAAGATATACTTGGACTTGCCATAAAAGAAAAATCCAGACGGTCTAAGAATGAAGATGAAGTGAAAATCAGAAGGCTACTGTGAGAATAACGGGGAAGTAGCCCATTATCAAGGTATGTGTGCATGTGTTCAATAAAAAGCTTCAAACCTAAACAAAGTTGAGATAATATTGCCCTACATATACACATCATCAACAATTTTTCATTCATGGCATGGCCAGCTTTTTGTTTGTTTTTTAAAGGTGGGGTTTTGCTGTGTTTGCCCAGGCTGGAGTGCAGTGGCATGATCTTGGCTCACTGCAACTTCTGCCTCCCGGGTTCAAGCAGTTCTCCTGCCTCAGCCTCCTGAGTAGCTGGGATTACAGGTGCCCGGCACCACATCCGGATAACTTTTGTATTTTTACTAGAGATGGGGTTTCACCATGTTGGCCAGGCTGGTCTTGGACTCCTGACCTCAGGTCATCCGCCTGCCTTGGCCTCCCAAAGTGCTGGGATTACAGACGTGAGCCACTGCACCTGGCCACAGCCAGCTTTGTTTCATTTATATTCCCACTTCATTTATATACATTCCTTCTTCCTCTGAATTATTTTGAAGTAAAACCTATAAACATCATATCTTTTTTAATTACCGTATATGTATCTGTAGAAGACAATTTTTAAAAATAAATATATTCGCAATGCCATTAAATACCAAAAAAGTAATACATTCGGGAAATAGCCATAAATCCAGAGTTCACATTTTCTTGACTTACTCATAAGTGATTTTTTCTAGGTTATCTATTTCAGTCAGATACCTGTTTGCTCATATTTACATTCCTAACTGAAGAATGTCTAAACTTCAACTGACAGAAAATGCAGGTGATCTTATGACCAAATGCCTCCTGCAAGGAAAAAACTTGAAACTGCGAGAGGAGTCCCTCCAAATATAGAAAGGACCAGTATTTTAAGAGAGATGTTAACTAAAATGTGGCAATGTAAGGAGCAGAGCAGGAAGAACCTTTCAGTCGGAAACTTACAACAAGTCAATTTCATAGTTTCGGTGGTCCTTCCACAACCACCTCTGGCATCTGTTTTCTCTACAATGGCGGCAACAATAGTAGCTATTTCAGAGCAGGAAAAGGCTTAGAGCAGTGCTAGAAAAGGGTCCTGCCTATATAAAGTTTGTTGTTTGTATATTGTAACAAACCTACTTTTTTTTTTTTTTCTCAGTAACAGATTTCTTTTGGAAAAGTAGCAGCCTCCTGTCCGGGGAACACCTGCAGTTCCCACGAAGTGAACATTGGTGTCTGCTAACCTTTGCCTCTGTTTCTCTCAATAACACACTGTCAAGCTGTTCCTTGATTTAGCCATTTTATTTACTTTTTCTTTTCTTTTTTTCCCCTTCCCCTTTTCCTGAGACACAGTCCCTCTCTGTTTCCCAGTCTGGATGCAGCAGCGCCATCATGGCTCACTGCCACCTCCACCCCAGTCTCAAGCAGTCCTCCTCCATCAGCCTTCACAGTAGCTGGGACTACCCCCGGGGCCCACCACGCCCTGCTCATCATTGTGGTTTTTGTTTTTCCGTTGAAAGCGGGTTCGGGGCCAGACTCGGTGACTCATGCCTGCAATACCAGCACCCCCGAAGGCCAAGGCTGGAGGATCACCCGAGGGGAGGAGCTGGAGACCAACAGCCCGACCAACATGGAGAATCCCAGTCTCGACCAACAAAAAATAAAAAACTAGCCGGGCATGGTGGCTCACGCCTGCAATCCCAGTCACTCAAGAGGCTGAGGCAAGAGAACCACCCAAACCCAGGAGGCAGAGGCCGCGGGGAGCGGAGGCCCCGCCACTGCACTCCAGCCTGGGCAACAAGAGCGAATCTCCGCCTCAAGAATGAAAAAGAGAGAGAGAGACCAGGTTTCCCCATGTTGCCCGGGCCGGTCTGGAACTCCTAGGCTCAAGCAATCCGCCACGCTCAGCCCTCCAAAGCCCTGGGATCCCAAGCGTGAGCCGCCACGCCAGGCCAATCTCTTCCTGTCTGATTAATACATTGGGCCTTAGGGACTGGCTCAGGCCTGCAATCCCAGCACCTGGGGAGGCCGAGGAGGGCAGATAACCTGAGGTCAGAACATTGAGACCAGCCTGAGCAACATGGAGAAACCACAACAACAACAACAACAATATATAGATACATAATTAGCCGGGCGTGGTGGCTCACGCCTGCAATCCCAGCCACTCGGGAGGCTGTGGCAGGAGAACCACCCAAGCCCAGGAGGTGGAGGCGGAGGCTGCGGGGAGCCGAGACCCTGCCACTGCACTCCATCCTGGGCAACAAGAGCAAAGCTCGCTCTCAAAACAAAACAAAACAAGAAACAGAGACTCAATTTCACCATGGTGCCCAGGCCGGCCTTAACTCCTAGGCTCAAGCGATCCGCCCCGCTCGGCAGTCCGAAGTCCTGGGATCACAAGCGTGAGCCGCCATGCCAGGACGATCTGTTCCTTTCTGATTAGTAAATTGGGTCGTGTGCGCTGGCACATGCCTGCAATCCCAGCACCCCGGGAGCCCGAGCCGGGTGTTTGAGACCAGCCTGACCAACATGGAGAAACCTCGTCTGTGCCAAAAAAAAAAAAAAAAAAAGGACGAAATTAGCCAGGTATGGTGGTTCACGCCTGCAATCCCAGCCACTGGGGAGGCTGAGGCATAAGAACTACCCAAACCCGGGAGGCGGAGGCCGCGGGGAGCCCAGACCATGACATTGCACTCCAGCCTGAGCAACAAGAGCAAAACTTCGCCTCAAAACAAACAAAACAGACCTAATTTCACCATGTTGCCCAGGCCAGTCTGGAACTCCTAGGCTCCAGCGATCTGCTGCGCTCAGCCATCCTAAATCTGGGATCAAAAGCGTGAGCCACCAGGCCAGGCCAATCACGCCTATTAAGTAATCCCAGCACTTTGGAAGGCCTAGGTGGGTGGATCACCTGAGGTCAGGAGTTTGGAGACCAGTCTGGCCAACATGATGAAACCCCGTCTCTATCAAAAATATTAAAAAATTAGCCGAGTGTGTGGCGGGCGCCTGTAATCCCAGCTACTCAGGAGGATGAGGCAGGAGAATCGCTTGAATCTGGGAGGCGGAGGTTGCAGTGAGCCGGGATAGCGCCACTGCACCCAGCGTGGGTGACAGAGTGAGACTCCGTCTCAAAAAAAATAAATAAAATAAATTGGACCCTGCGCGCTGGCTCAGGCTTGCATCCGCAGCACCCCGGGAGGCCGAGGCGGGCGGGTAACCTGAGGTCGGGCGTTTGAGACCAGCCTGACAAACAGGGAGAAACCCCTTATGTATCCAAAAAAAAAAAAAAATTTAGCAGGCTATGATGGCTCCCACCTGCGATCTCAGCCACTTGCTAGGCCAAGGCAGGAGAACCACCCAAACCCAAGAAGCAGAGGCCACGGGGAGCTGAGACCGAGCCACTGCACTCCAGCCTGGGCAACAAGAGCGAAACTCCGCCTCAAAAACAAAAACAAAACAAACAAACAAACAAAAAAAGGGAGACCCGGTTTCACCATGTTGCCCAGGCTCAAGCGTCCGTAGCGCTTGGCCATCCAAAGTCCTGGGATCACAAGCGTGAGCCAACACGCCAGGCCAATCTATTCCTTTCCGATTAATAAACTGGGCCTTATGCACTGGCTCACGCCTGCAATCCCAGCACCCTGGGAGGCCGAGGCAGGCGGATAACCTGAGGTCAGGAGTTTGAGACCAGCCTGACCAACATGGAGAAACCCCGTCTGTACAAAAAAGGAAAAAATAAAAAACAAAAGTAGCCTGGCATGGTGGCTCATGCCTGCAATCCTGGCCACTTGGGAGGCTGAGGCAGGAGAACCACCCAAATCCGCAGGTGGAGGCCGCAGGGAGCTGAGACTGCACCACTGCACTCCAGCCAGGCTAGAAGAGCGAAACTCCACCTCAAAAATAAATAAAATTATAATAATAATAAAGAGACCGGGTTTCACCATGTTGCCCCAGGCCGGTCTGGAACTCCTAGGCTCAAGCAATCTGCCGCGCTCGGTCATTGAAAGTCCTGGAATCACAAGTGTGAACAACCATGCCAGGTCGATCTATTATTCCTTTCTGATTAATAAATTGGGCGGTGCACGGTGGCTCACGCCTGTGTTCCCAACACCCCGGGAGGCCAAGGCCAGCAGATAACCTGAGGTCAGGAGTTTGATACCAGCTTGATGTCCATGGAGAAACCCCTCTCCACCAAAAAGTAAATAAATTAATTAATTAAAATACAAACTGAGCCAGGCATGGTGGCTCACACCTGCAATCCCAGCCACTCAGGAGGCTGAGGCAGGAGAACCACCCAAACCTGGGAGGCTGAGGCCATGGGCAGCCAAGACCCCACCATTGCACTGCAGCCTGGGCAACAAGAGCTAAACTCGCCTCCAGAAAAAAAAAAAGAGAGAGAGAGAGAGACCGAGTTTCACATGCTGCCCAGGCCGATCTGGAGCTCCTGGACTAAGAGCATCCTCCCTGGGATTATCTTAAAGTGTAGTTGGAAAAAGTAAACTAGCCCCAAAAACTTTTTGAAAACCCCTCATGTGTAGGTGTTCCTAAATGATAAAATTGTGTTGCTTATTTTAAATATTTTGAAGTTTATTTTGGCCAGGCGCGGTGGCTCAAGCCTGTAATCCCAGCACTTTGGGAGGCCGAGACGGGCGGATCACGAAGTCAGGAGATCGAGACCATCCTGGCTAACCCGGTGAAACCCCGTCTCTACTAAAAAATACAAAAAAAAATAGCCAGGCGAGGTGGCGGGCGCCTGTAGTCCCAGCTACTCGGGAGGCTGAGGCAGGAGAATGGCGTAAACCTGGGAGGCGGAGCTTGCAGTGATCCGGTCACTGCACTCCAGCCTGGGCGACAGAGCAAGACTCCGTCTCAAAAAAAAAAAAATTTGAAGTTTATAAAACTAATTAAGTTGCTTATCTTTAACTATTTTGACATTTATAAAACTGGTAGCATGACTTTTTTTAAATATTTAACAACACACAGTATTTCTTATAAACTTCATCCACACTCATGTATATAGCAGTAGTTAACTCATTTTCACTGCTGTGTAGTATTGCATTGAATAGACTTTCCACAATTGATCTATTTTTTCCCATTCTTTCATCACTCAACTCCCTGGATTCCTTCTATAATCTCTGTGAAAAATTTTATTTCCCAAAGATGGCACAACAATATTCCTCATACCATGTGCTCTTCTCTTTGTGACATTGCCACTATCCCATCAGGAAATGGAGTTTAATTTCCCTCTCCTTGAATCTAGGTGGGCTTGCGACTGCTTCAACCAATAGAGCATTGTAGAAGTGATGCTGTGTGACTTCTGAGACTAGACCATGAGTCTTACGATAATGCAGTTTCCACGTTGTTCACCAGAACACTCATGCTCTTAGAGCTTTGAGTCACCATGTAAAAAGTCCAACTACCCCAGGGCCACCATATTTTGAGGAAGCCACGCCACATGGAAAGCCCAGTGTGTGCACACTGCAGTTGTCAGTCCTGATTTTCAAATCAGTGCCGCCCAGGTGTCAGGAACATCAATGAAGGTGCTTGCTGATGTTCCAGGCCCCATCCTTTGAGTCACTCCTAGCCTTTGAGTCTTCTCAACTGAGGTCTCATATCCTAGAGCAGAGACTAGCTAACCTCCTTGTGCTCAATCCACAGTCCTATTCCATGGGCACAACTGTAAACAACTATTAATAAGTTTTAGAGTAGTTTGGTGTACAGTTAGCTATACTAACCAGAACTGTTTCTTAGTAATGCCCCTCCTCTGGGCCCCATATCTACCTGGAAAAATCATCCCCTTGCCTTCAAGGTCCCTCTAACTTTATCAACCAATGTTCTTTTCTCTAATACCCACCGTAGCTCTTTCTAACTAAATCAGCTCATAATTCTTTATGAAAATGTTCTAAAAACTCCGTACTAAAATCTTTTCTCTGCCTCCACCAATTTCACAGGATTCTAGGCCTCCTGCTCAAGCAGAACCACCACCTTTCAACCATTTGCCACTCACTTCAACGTTTAGTTTCTCTGAAGACTTCTTTACCTTCGAGTAAACAGTGCTTCTCCCAGTGTGGTCCACAGATGGCCTGCGTCAGAAGCACCTGGGTCCTTATTTAAAATACAGGTTCTGGGCAGCACCCCACACATACTGAATCAGGGTCACTGCATTTGTGGCAAGCGCCCAGGTGTGCCTTAAGCATCCCAGTGTTTAAAAATCATGAATCTCTTGGGAATTATTTAAAGGGAGTGGGAGGTCAGGGCATGTAGCGCTTGGTGTAAACTTGAGAAAAGAGACCTGGGAGAACTCAGACAGAAATCCTTTTCCTTTTGCCAAGTAAAGCAATTAAAACTCCAGTGCTCTATATATCTGGCCCTGTTTCTTTTCCCAGGCACTATAAAACCATGACCCCAAAGTGATAACAGCAGATGCTCAGAAAGCATTGCAAGCCTTGAACTTCAGGTAACAAATAAATGAATAAATGAAAGAATGTAGAACTTAATGTCTACAGATCATTACAAATGAGGTTCTGATTTTCAGATCATGGTATGGGTTAGTGTCAAGGATGGGGAATATATTTATAACTTTCAATGATATTTTAAATACCAATAGTCATATACACAAACATGCATGACTAACCATTAGCTCACTTACCCCAGGCATGGGTATTTCACTAATGCTAAACAATCCCTCTGTGGAATTGCTCTCTCATTGTGCACCTTTATAAACATTCTTTCAGTTCTGTTTTCTTGTTTCCAAAGTTTGTTGTTTATAGATGTGTATATACCCTACCTTACTTCACAAAGGATTTTGAATATTTATTCCATGTGTATATAAAAACAAATACAGCCCGGGTACAGTGGCTCATCCCTGTAATCCCAACATGAAGCGGGCAGATTACCTGAGGCCAAGAGTTCAAGACCAGCCTGACCTACATAGGGAAACCCTGTCTCTACTAAAAATACAAAAATTTGCCAGGCGTGGTGGTGCGCGCCTGTAATCCCAGCTATTCAGGAGACTCAGGCAGGAGAATCTGTTGAACCCCAGAGGCAGAGGTTGCAGTGAGCAGAGATCATGCCACTGCACTCCAGCCTGGGTGACAGAGGGAGACTGTCTCAAAAACAAAAACAAACCAAAAAACAAATAATAGGTGGCAAGAATGTTTCCGTCCTCAAGTCAGCTGCTTCCCAATATTAGAGGAGCAGAAACAAAGAACCAGGATTCCCCTATCCCTGTTTATCTGAGAAAATTATAGAAGTTGCTTGTCGGCCGGGCGCGGTGGCTCAAGCCTGTAATCCCAGCACTTTGGGAGGCCGAGAAGGGCGGATCACGAGGTCAGGAGATCGAGACCATCCTGGCTAATATGGTGAAACCCCATCTCTACTAAAAAATACAAAAAACTAGCCAGGTGAGGTGGCGGGCGCCTGTAGTCCCAGCTACTCGGGAGGCTGAGGCAGGAGAATGGCGTAAAGCCGGGAGGCGGAGCTTGCAGTGAGCTGAGATCCGGCCACTGCACTCCAGCCTGGGCGACAGAGCCAGACTGTGTCTCAAAAAAAAAAAAAAAAAAAAAGTTGCTTGTCAATGAACTTGTCATGTAATGATCTAATAGTGTTTGAATATAACATTAAGAAATATGTTCTTAGCTCTATTAATGCCAATGTTATAAGCTCCTCTTTCCCAACCACCATTTACTGTTTATGTTCTTCTTCTAAGCCACCACAAAATGTGCATGTAAAAGGCAGGAAAGCAAGAAATAAAGGAAAGAGGAGACAGGGAGAGGAAAATCTGAAGTAAAAAGAATTCCTAAATAGAGAAATCTATCTCTTATGTTATAAAAATCATTGAATTCTCAAATCTCAGAGATGAGTCACTAGAATGCTGCATCAACTTGACACTTGCCTGCTGTGATTTTCTCCTATACAGCGCTCTGTTTACACAGACATCTCCCAGTAATTTATAAGTGCTGGGAAAGTACAGATAAAGTGTATTTTCACCAGTGAACCTTAAAATGATGGCAGTTGCTACACGTCCTTTCAGTTCCCTGTCAGAGAATTTCTCTCTTTTAATGAGACATAAAAGAGTTCACTTTGCAACAATGAGCTACAAAAGAGTAACCACAAAAGCAGCAAATTGAATTTAATGCTTAAAAAAATACAGATCAGCCGGGCCGGTGGCTCATGCCTATAATCCCAGCACTTCGGGAGGAGGAGGTGAGATGATGGCTTGAAGCCAAGACCAGTTGAAGTTCAAGTTCAAGACCGGCCAGGTCAATATAGCAAGACCCTGTCTCTATAAAAAATTTAGAAATTAAGTGGGTATGGTGGTGCGTACCTGTAGTCCCAGCTACTAGAAGGGCTGAGGTGGAAGGATCGTTTGAGTCCAGAAGTTTGGGGCTGCAGCGTGCTAAGATTATAATACTGCACTCCAGCCTGGACAGCAGAGTGAGACCCTGTCTCTAAATACACACACACACACACACATACACAGACATACACACACACACACAGACATACACACACACAGACACAGACATGCACACACACACACAAAGACACACACAGACACACACACACAGACATACACACAGACACACACATACACACACAGACATACACACAAACACAGACATATACACACACAGACATACACACAGACACAGACATACACACACAAAGACACACACACACAGACATCACACACACACACACACGTACCTACATACAGATCACATGTATTATTTCATTTGATCCTCACAGCAACCCTATAATATAGATGAAAAAAAGAAATTATTATATTTTCAGATTTTTTTACACGTGTTCTCTCTTTTTCTTGACATATACTCTCTTCTGATATCTACATAACTTCCTCCCTCACTTTCAAGTTTTTCCTCAAATGTTACCTATTCAGAATTCTCCCTTGACTATTCAAAAAAAAAAAAAAAAATAGTACGCCATCTCCTAGTCTCCCCCTCACCCTCTTACCCTGCTTTAATTTTCCCCATAGCACTTTTGCCATATGACAAAGTGTAGTTTCTGTATGCTTTCTCTACTTGGATGTAAACTCCATGGTGGTGGTAATTTAGTTTGTTTGCTACTATTTCTCCAGTCCCAAAAGAGCACCTAGCACATAGTAGATGCACAATAAACAAATGAATGCATTATTCCCATTTCATGAAGAATAAGTCAGGAAGTGTGGGCTTAAGAGATTTGACCAACATGGCACATCTAATGAATGGCAGATTAGTTTCTGCATCACAGGTGTAAATTCCAAGTCCCCCTATATTTTCAGGACCATCAGAAAGAAACTGTGTTAACCTGATGTACACTATTGACTTCACCGGCATTAATTTCTGGAATAATGTGGACCTTCTTTTGCTGCTTCACGAGTGGTATCTGGAGAAAAAAATGAAAGCAGGCCACATTTCCTGATACTGGATAGGACGGTAGGAAAACATCTAAGCTGAGCCATAGGCAGGGCGATCTGCAGCCCACCAAGAAGTGATGCACATTTCCTCGGTGTCAATCCTACTTCCGTGCTCCCTAAACAAGCTTTTTACAGATTATTTCAAAGCACTCTTTGCCAATAAGCAAACAGGGATTTCTTCCACAATGATAGCAGCTTGAGATATGATGCAATTAAGATAACAAAAACCATTGGCTCTTCTCATAGTGCACCATTTAGCAGTATGACAGGTATGCGATATCCCATGAACACTGGCAAGGGGAACAGCCTTTGTAAGTGGGTCCAACAATTGCTGTGCTTTCATCAGATGGTAAGTATAGCAATAAAGAAATCCTCATGTAATTTTAGACAGTACTTTCCCTCGGCCTTTCAAGATGACTAACACACTTCTAACACTAAACACAATTTAATTTAACTTAACTCACTTAGAAATAGTAAACTCTCTTTTCACTACCATCCTATTAGCCTATTAACAGCCTGTCCTCTATTAACCAACACTTTCAAGCAAATCCTAGTAGTGAATGTTAAAATTGCAAGAGGCTGAAGAAATTATCTATTAAAAGTCCATTATTTTAAAAGAAATTTTTACTAACTTATCAGTTACACCCAGTCAGGAAGCAGTGCAGTCAGACTAGCACCCTCAATGTGCTTTCTACTGCACACAGTAGGATTGCACTTTGCACAGGGTCTGCCATTCCAAGAAAACTGTTAACTGGATGGATATGAATTTAATGGCCTTGAAGCCTGCAACATCACGAAGTAATTTTGAATGATTGGTAAATCATTGGGAGGAACATACATTAAATGATCTTCATTACACTATTTACGTTCTTTAGATAGTGTTTGATCTCTGAGAATTTATAATGTCAGTACAGGTTATTAATGAAAATGTTTGGTCAAGCAGTAGAATCAATTTTCTGACCAAACCTGAAGGTATAATTTTTTTTTAGTTACAAAGTCGGAAGCCAGTAAGGAATCTGAAAGGCTAGAACACTGATCTAGAATTACGTCAGCTAATACCTATTCTATAATAATGTATTCTTTAAATTCACAAACATACACTAACCAACTCCCCCGTGCCAGTGTGGAAAACCTTTATTAGCTGTTCACTAAACCATTTCCCTCGCCCTCCTAGGCACAGCGAGACTACTCTTTTCAGACTCCATTGCAGTTAGCCATAGCTGCATGACTGAGTTCTGGTCACTGGGCTATCAGAAGCAGTGATATACGCCATAAACACTCTTCCATGTGTGATCCTCCATTTACCTTCCTCATCTTCCAACCAGATGCAGGAAATCTAGTGAAACTCTCCAGGAGCTCCAGGAGACAGGAGAGCCACAAGGTGGAAGGAACCTGGGTCCCTGAGTCACATGTGCAGGAGAGGAACGTAAGTGCCATGGAAACACAATGGAGTATCTTAGGAAAGACTTTCCAGAAGCTCTGGTAGCAGAGATGGATATTGAATTAAGGTTCAAATGAGAAGAAAAGAAAGCAGTCTCAGGCAGTTCTTTACAGCAGTGTGAGAATGGACTAATCCAGGCAGTAATGTGAGCAATGGGGAGCAGCTGTAGATACAGATGAAGTTTCACAGACTGATATCGGTCCTTAACCCCAGGGTTGGGGACCCCTCATGCAATCAGTCAAAAGTAACATTAACTGAGACAGGGAACACAGAAAAGATACAGATTAGAAGGAAAAGATGATAAATTTGCTTTTAATTACATTGAATTTGAGGTCCAAACTACGGAAGCTATCCAGTGGGCATTTTGCATTACATATGTAGAACTTAGAAAAAAAATTCAAAATTGGAATTATAAATTTGGGAGCTGGCAATGTAGAGATGGTATTTAATCCAATGGAATGGATGAGATCTGCCAAGAAAAGAGTGTAGAGCGAGAAGAGAAGAAGGAAGAGATTTCACAAGATATTTGAAAGAGTGGTTAGAGGAGCATGAAAAGCATCAGGAGAGGAAAGTGTCATGAAAACCAAGGGAGGTGGGACTTTAAGACTTCCACTTATGCAGAGGAGGTCAGACCAGACCCTGCAGGGAAACCAGATATGCTAACCAGGCACAGAGTAGGGTTACAGCGCCTGGAACCCTGTCAGGCACTGTGGGCTGTTCCAAAGATTTGCCAGAGAATGCAAATCTGTCATCAGATTGAAGTGATCAGTTTTGGCTGGAAGTCAAAGATGGAGCAAAAGGTCAAACACCAAGTAAATGCAGAACCTCAGAGGTGGAGGATCGAGACTGGAAAAGGCCAAAAAAAAAAAAAAAAACAGAAAAAAGGTCTGGGATTTTTGCTGGAGCTCCTACTTGCCAAGTTCTGGCCAGAGGGTAGACTGGGTCAGAATAAACACAAGAGGTGGTCAATTGTTTCCGGGAACTAGAGGCCTGAAGGACCACTGGAAATTGGCTAGCAGGTATTGAAACAATTTTGTTAGTTTTGGAGGAAGAAAAGGCAAACTACCAAGGCAATGAGTGGAGACGTCTTCCTCAAGATTGCTGACTGCTCATGGAATTTTGTGTGGAAGCTTGAGGAGTAGGGAGGCTGAAAAGAAGATGCTGAAGATATTTGTAGGCTCAGGGTAAGAATCTATTGAAGAAAGCGACATGGAAGACTGAAAGAACGCATCATATAAGAAATCAAGGTGGGAGTCAGGAGATGGAACCAAAGGACCTATGAAGATGCTCCCTCTGAAAATAACGTCTTCTCTTGCTTTATTGTCTTTGTCAGTTCTTGCCACTAAAACAAAACACCTGAGACTGGATAATTTATAAATAATATACATTTATTTCTCACAGTTCTGGAAGCTGGAAAGTCCAAGATTAAGGTGCTGGCAAGGCCCCACTTCTTAATACTATTGCGATCAAGTTTCAACATACGCATTTTGGAGGACACATTCAGACCATAGCATTGATCTTATCTTTTGGTGGGAGAGGAAAAAATAAAAACAGGAGAATAATAGGCAGAAGTCTAGAGAACTGGTGAGGGATACTGCGGGAGTTCATAACTGACGGTCTTTGTTTTCTTAGTAAAGCCAGGCTGGGTCATCCACTCGGAGAGCTGGAATGTGGAGGGTGCCCACAGTTTTGAAGAGGAGAAAGTAAAGCTTTGGAATAATGGGGGCTGCAGAGAAAGAGGACTGTCCGGGATAGATGAGTAATTAGATTTGCACTGAAGGCACAGCTCAGGCAGGGAGTCAGAATGACACAAGATGTTTCCTAGAATTTCCTAGAGATGATTAGAGCCAGAGGGTCTAAGAACAGGGAAAGAAAGAAATAAACCAGATAGTTTGCCTGCTAGGAACAAAGGAAAGAAAAGAGGATAATGAATCCAAAAGTGTCAAAGAGGGTATGATGAAAGGACTGATTGACCAGTCTGCCCTGGGCTGCTTCTAGGCTGAGGTCAGAGCCTAGCACAGTTCCTACCACAGTGTCTGACACACAAAATACATGCAACAAATGTGGAATAAATGAATGAACAAGTGAACGACTGAATGAACAAGCACACGCTGGAAATTCAGGTTGGTTATGGAGGAAATGAAGTGGACTAGGAAGGAATCAAGAAGCAGGTCTGTGTCCTGAGGCAGAAGAACAGGTTTTATGGAAATGGAAAAGTTTGAGAAGAGAAAAAAATACAAGGTTGCCGGCAGAGAGTCATTTCAAAATTGAAATGTTCAGAGGAGCAGTTAAAAGTGATCCAAAAGTCCAAAATACACTTCCGTAAATGGAATTGGTAAAATTAAATGGAGGTAAATGTCTGTGTCAGGGCAGGCCGTTTGATGGCTCATCAGTAAATATCATGATGTCACTAAAGTTGACCGTAGATGCTGGAATAGAGAGAAGCTGTGAGCCAAGCGCCAAAGTCCCTAGGGTTGAGAAGAAATGACCCAGGGGTGACAGTAACGAGAACTTGAATGATTTATAAATTTATTTGTATCATCGAGATAATAACATGGGCCCTCCCTACCACCTGGAATTCTTGTAAGGATTAAATAAAAGAAGAATTGCATCAATGGTTTTGTTTGAAAGTAAAAGATGCAAGTGTTCAGGACACTTCATTGTTGGGTGAAAACTACACAAAATTGTCAGAAAGCAGTTTTGGGGAGCCAGGATAATGCTGAGTCCTTTTTAAGAAGCCAAAATAATATCCATTCTTACTAGTGTGAGATGGTATCTCATTTGGTTTTTTGTTTTTCTGGGTTTTTTTGAGACGGAGTCCCACTCTGTTGCCCAGGCTAGAGTGCAGTGGTGCAATCTTGGCTCACTGCAACCTCTCCCTCCCGGCTCAAGTGGTTCTCCTGCCTCAGCCTCCTGAGTAGCTGGGATTACAGGCATGCACCATCATGCCCGGTTAATTTTTGTATTTTTAGGAGAGACAGGGTTTGGTCATGTTGGTCAGGCTGGCCTCAAACTCCTGACCTCAGGTGATCGGACCACCTCAGACTCCCAAAGTGCTGGGATTACAGGCATGAGCCTGTAATCTAGGCTATAAACTGAGCCTGTGAACTCAGTTCCTAGATTCCTTCCTTATTTGTTGCCTCTCAGGGCCTGTGTCCCTGACACAAGTCTCCCTGGCCACACAGATGTATGTGTCTTAAATTTTTAATATTCTTCCCACCATTTTTTTCTAATGATGACCTGTTTGGAATCCTAACTTCTGCTCATTCCCACCTTGCAATCTTGGACTTCTGAGTTTGGTCTATTTCATGATGAGACATTGTTCACTTGCTTTTAACTTCTAAACATTAAACCTTTTTGGTTACAGTAAACTTAACTTCTCTAACAAGTACAAAACTCAGGTACCCTTTAGACTATCACTGAGACTCTGGGGTAGTGTTTTTTGGCTCTTTTGAGAACAAGGACTATCAAACCTGAGGCTAACCACTCTTGCCCGCCGCCCACCTGCGACTTCATACTCACTTGTTCTATTGCATCCCTTTCCCAAAACCTGTTCTAGTATCTGTACATTTCAAAGCTGTAGGAAAAGAACCATGGGGGGAAAAAATGAAAATGTTAGAGGGGAAAAAGAGAAAATAGAGGAGTTAGTTACAAGGGAAGAAGATAAACATTAGTTCTAGATCAGAAGTATTTTGGATAACAGAAATAAAGGTTTTGAAAATGAAAAAGTATAAGAATGACTACAGGGATAGTAAAAAGGTTCAGCCTTCTCTTCATTCCTTTGATCCTGCCATAAGAATAAAAGGAGGGAGGGTTTTATTGCAAGAGAGAAAATTGAAAGAGATGAGATTGAGATCTTGAGGAGGTAGAAGATGTCTTCAAAAAACTGCTACAAATAACTCCGCAGGAAATCAAGATGTTTTGAATTAAAAGAAGAGGGATTAGTCTAGGTGATGTTACACAGCATAAATTGCAGTTAGCCCAATCTCATTATCATAAAATGCTGAGAGTGATAATGTACTTGCCGGCTGTTCCTATACAACAAAATAGCAACAGATGTTATTATAATCATGCTAAGCTTAACAGACTTTTTCACAAACTACATGTAATCATTTCTGAAAAAAGGAGTAGTCAAACAGATAATTTATTAATACAAAAAGTAGAATAAAAATGAATGCAGTACCCAGTTTAAAAAGCAATTTTTTGATTCTTGTTCTGCTACATTCCTTCCCATAAAGCAAACTACTGTAACAAAATGAAGTTTGCATTTGGGTTATATCCAAGGGCATTATTCAGTTTCACAATTTCCACTGTAGTTATTATACTGCTGTCATTTAACTCGTGGTGCCTAGAATCACTTAAAAAAATCTATGTCAACAATTATGGTCCTTTATTCTTTTCCCTGTGGGTATTATCTTGTCTGTCCTCAAACAACATAATGGAGGGAAAAAAATGACTGTTAAGTGTAACATTAATTAAAGTGCAGAAAACCATAGTCAACATTGCACTTGCAAGGTCTGGAATGAAGAACTAATGTATAGAATATTGTCCAGGGGCAAAAATTCATGTATATACAGGACATGGTAGATCAACTTCTCTACTGCATTATATGCATTCAACTGGCTTAAGTTGAATGAATAAATTGAAACTATAGTCACACAAATAACACAATATTGGAATCATATATAATTCTATCATTTATAAAATGTTTGAGAGCTGTGGTCATTTAATTTTTTTTTTTTTTTTTTTGAGGCAGGGTCTTGCCCTGTCACCCAGGCTGGAGTACAGGGGCACAATCTCACTTCACTGCAACCTCCGCCTCTTGCGTTCAAGTGATTCTCCTGCCTCAGCCTCCCAGGCAGCTGACACTACAGACGTGCACCACCACGCTCGACTAATTTTTTTGTTCTTTTAGTAGAGACAGGGCTTTGCCATGTTGGCCAGGCTAGTCTTGAACTACTGACCTTACGTGATCCACAAGCCTTGGCCTCCCAAAGTGCTGGGATTACAGGCATGAACAACCGCACCTGGTCTGTGATCATTTTTGATAAATGATTTTTACAATAACCCAGTGAAATAGAAAGTGCATTATGCCCACTTTAGAAGTAAATAAAGGGAATCACGGATAGGTTAAGCAACAACTACTAGGTCAGAAAGCTAATGAATGAAGAGTAAGTAGTTTGCAAGAAGTTAAGTTCTCTAACTTTCAGACAGTTTTCTTGCTACTATATTTTTTAACATTTTAGGGCTTCCCTAAACATCAATACCATCTACAAGTTCAATGAGACCCTTAGAAATCTTCTTTCATGTCTTGTCACAGTTCTTTCTCCAATTTCTAACAATAGAGTCTCCCAAGATTCTCTCTCTTCAAGAATGTTAGCCCACTCTTCACTTCCGTCTGGAAGATGATTATATGAGCTACCACTTTGAGAAAATTCAAGTTAGGAATAAATACCCAACTTGATATCTATAAAAGAACATATATTTTTAGTTTCAATATTTCTTCTAGACAAATAAATTAGTTGCAGATAATTTTATTCCATTGATATTATGTTCTTTATTGTACTGTCTCCTTTTTCATATACTATGTGCTACTAGGCTACTCTGTTAATTCAATAGAACAATAGCAAACTTTCTGTCTCTACTGCTGTTGAAATTGCACTGACAATTCTATTATCTAGAAATCCAGACTTGTACCGGTTTTCAGTGAAAAGGACCAGGATCTATATTGGGACGATACTACATGTGCTGATGCTTAAATTAGCTAATCTTATCTGACAGTAGTAAAAGTAAAGATACATTTTGCATCACTATATCACTTCCTAAGGAAGATAAGCTTTTGGCTGTTAGGCTAACTCTATATAAATTCAAACTGGAGATAGAAGGAAAGCTTACACAATTTTGCTAAAGATAGGTACTCAAATATAATGAAAAGGCTGAATTTGGACATGTTTCATTTCCTCATTACACTGTCTTAAAAGATGTGAGTCAGAAAGCCTTTACATTAGTCCAGTACATCCTGTTTATCTAATTCTCACCACTACCTATTGATTTTATTTTCCAAGGCTTTTTGAATTAACATCCCTTGACTGACCCATAAAGGGATTTGAGTTGAATAATCAGACTCATGCGTTAGGTTAGCATAGTCCCTGAAATAGCAACATCAGTGTGACTGGAATTTGTTGGAAATGCAAATTTTGGGGTCCACTCTAAGCCTACGGAACCAAATGCTGATGACGGAGCCTAAAATCTACGCTTTAACACACTCTCCAGATGATTCTACAATAGCTAAAGTTTGAGAACCACTGCTTTAGTATTAAAGAGATGGAATCAGATAGAACCCAAACTCTCTAAAGAGAGTTTTAGAAAGAAAATCAGAAATTGATGCACTGTGTTTTGCGACATAGGTCTTCAGGAGCCACACTTCCCTGTGTATGTGTTTACCCTCAAGACAACATTCTGAGACAATATCCACTGTTCTATAGGTGTCTGCAAGTGGAAAGCACGCTTCTAGAAAACCTGTGTTTGGGAGAGAATAAGGAATTCCAACTTTATGTGATTTCTAACTAAAAGGAATATAGTTTCATTCCTTAATTAATAATTGATTAACACTCCTTACAGAACATTCTCACAAACCTCCTTTTTCACAAACCTCGGGCTGACAACAATATAATTTGCATATTGTAAAAATGATACAATATAATCATACACTAACAGCTTAGAAGCTTTTACTATGTATAAAATATTTAGATTTAAAAATTCATTTTCTGCAATAAAACTCAAATAATTACTGATGACTTCTTAGTAAGTTAAATATACACACAATTTTAGATACATTGGATGAAAACAGATGGTTACAAGAATTTTCAAACTAGAAGAGTAATCCTTTTACTTTTTGTGGGGCCTTCAGGAATCATTATAGTTAAAGATCATCTTCTGAAAAAAGAGAAATCTTCATATAAATTTTTACTGAATTATGTCATTGGTCTTTTTACACTATCTACATAATTTGTTTGTAATGACAGAAATATGTTACAATTAGTATGATCATTCTTAGACATTTTAGTACTTTCATTTATAAGTAATTGTTAGTATTGGAAAGTGGCTTTTATAAATCTGAATGTTAACTGCAGTCATTACTCACAGTCGCTCCTCTTTTGGAGGTCTGGGCAATGACCCTAGTGTTTCACCTTTCTTTGAATATACAACGAACCACCAAAGGCTTTCTCCTAAGTAAATCAGCTGCTGTCAAGAGACTTTCATTATTCTGAAAATCGGTTAAGCTGACATATGGTTTATCATGTGGAAGTTTGCTTTGAATTTCTGAACTATGTCTTTAAAAATCAATATCCATAAGGATCTTTGTTATAAGTGGGCTAAGGACATGAATAGACAGTTCTTGAAAGAAGATCCACAAATGGCCGAGAAACATAAGAATGCTCCACGTTACTAATGATCAGGGAGATGCAAATCAAAACCACAATGTGATACCACCTTACTCCAGCAACAATGGCCATAATCAAAAAAATATAGATGTTGGCATGGATGCGGTGAACAGGGAACACTTCTACACTGCTGGTGGGAATGTAAACTAGTACAATCGCCACGGGAAACAGTGTGGAGATTCCTGAAAGAACTAAAAGTAGAGCTACCATTTGATCCAGCAATCCCACTACTGGGTATCTACTCAGAGGAAAAGGAGTCATTATCAAAAAACATACTTGCACATGCATGTTTATAGCAGCACAATTCACAATTGCAAAACTGTGGAACCAACCCAAATGCTCATCAATCAACAAGTGGATAAAGAAACTGTGGTATGTATATACAATGGAATACTACTCAGCCATAAAAAGCAATGAGTTAATGGCATTCACGGTGACCCAGATGAGACTGGAGACTATTATTCTAAGTGAAGTAACTCAGGAATGGAAAACCAAACATCTTACGTTCTCCCTCATAAGTGGTAGCTAAGCTATGAGGATACAAAGGCATAAGAATGACACAATGGATTCTGGAGACTCGGGGAAAGGGTCAGAAGGGGGTGAGGAATAAAAGACTACAAATAGGGTGCAGTGCATAGTGTCTGGGTGATGGGTGCACCAAAATCTCACAAATCACCACTAAAGAACTTACTCATGTAACCAAACATGACCTGTTCCTCAATAACCTATGGAAATAAATAAATAAAAATGTAAGTCAAATCCATTTCCTCATATAAATTAGATTATGACATAGGTTTTGATTCTTCACTAAGAGTCTATTTCTTAAATTTTTACAGCAATAGCCAGATGTTGCGTAATCAACTACCAGCTATGTATCTGTAGATATGATTTTGTTGAAAGTCCCACATATATAAAGCAGTTCAAAATTAAGTACATTACCTTAAAATTGTACAACAGTTTTGATTTCATGGTACTATCAGACACAAATCCCTTAATTGCCAGTTAAATAAGTATTTAATATGGTTCAGTATGATAAACTGTATGTGGATATTTTTTAAAATCGAGTTTCCTGTTCCAGCTAGATTTTTCCCACAACCATTTAAAACGAATACAAAGGACCAAACATCTATCCATAAAACAACTTTCAAGACATTTTAAAAGATAGAAACTATACAAAGTATCTTCTCTGACCATTATGGACTGAAGCAAAACTGAAAAAACACTAGAAAAATCACAAGCGTGAAAATTAAGCAAAACACACTTAAATCGTTAATGAGTGTCCATTGTTAGGCTGCCGTAAAAAATTACTACAGACTTGGTGGATTAAGCAACAAAAAATTATCATTTCTATAAATGTGGAGGCTAGAAGTCCAAGATCAACATGATAGCATGGTTGGTTTCTTCTGAGGGCCTCTAGCATTGGCTTGTATATGGCCATCTCGTATCTTCACATGGTTTTTCTTCCGTGTGTTTTCATGCCATATTTTCTTATAAGAATCCTAGTCACATGAAAATAGGACCAACCATATGATTTAATTGTGGCTTAATTGCCCCTTTAAAGACTCAGTCTCCAAATACAGTCATACTCTGAGGTACTGGAAGTTAGGACTTTAGCAAATAATTTTTTAGTTCACAATAAAGTTCAAAGAACAAATAAATCATTTAAGATAAATAAAAATGGAAACAGCATGCCAAAACTTATGGGATCTTGCAAAAGCAGTGCTTGAAGGGAAATTTACAGCTACAAATGCCTACATTTAAAAAGACAGGATCCCATATTGACAACCTAACTTAATGCTTTCATTCTAATAGAGCGCCAGGTGAATCTCATATTTGCATATTAAACATTCAATTTAGGCCGGGCGCGGTGGCTCCAGCCTGTAATCCCAGCACTTTGGGAGGCCGAGACGGGCGGATCATGAGGTCAGGAGATCGAGACCATTCTGGCTAACACAGTGAAACCCCGTCTCTATTAAAAAATACAAAAAACTAGCCGGGCGAGGTGGCGGGCGCCTGTAGTCCCAGCTACTCGGGAGGCTGAGGCAGGAGAATGGTGTAAACCCGGGAGGCGGAGCTTGCAGTGAGCTGAGATCCGGCCACTGCACTCCAGCCCGGGCGACAGAGCGAGACTCCGTCTCAAAAAAAAAAAAAAAAAAAAAAAAAAAAAAAAGAGAATTCAGCTCAGGTATTCCTGCAGAACATTTAAATTAATTCTACTCTTTATATAGTGTCACTGCTTTATCTGCCACCATGATTGTTTTTGCCTCATCTTCATTTGTGGCATAAGTTGTTTGGAGTTTGGCCAGCGTATCTATACGAGTAATATGTTTACTGTTACGATGGGGAAGGTTCCAGTTTTAGTGCTTAGTGTTGCTTGGTCTGTAGTTTGTTCTTGGCTTAAAAGACTTACAGTAC
The DNA here is from genome assembly GCF_007565055.1 of Rhinopithecus roxellana. Lineage (NCBI taxonomy): Eukaryota > Metazoa > Chordata > Mammalia > Primates > Cercopithecidae > Rhinopithecus > Rhinopithecus roxellana. Next base: position 124,974,980 of record NC_044553.1, on the reverse strand, counting down.
ATGGGGTGTTTTAAGGCCCGATAATCTTTTTTTTTTTTTAATCCTAGAGATTTGCTTGAAAGATGAAGCTGTCACAGAGGCACCCAAGGAAGTCATGACAATTCTTGTTTACTGTGCAGCTTTATTTAGGAGAAATGCAGAAAAGTGCAGAAGTTGCAAGACTGTAATGTTTACAGAAAAATAAACGTAGTCTTTTTACATTTTGTTCAATGATTTTGTTTTGTTTGAAGTGTTGCTTCTCCTGCGTCCCCCACCCCCACCTCCCAACTCCTTGGCTGACCTAACTTTTAACCCAAAGCACCTTCCAGTTCTTTTTGATTGAAAATTAGGTTCATACAGAGGAACTTCATCTTCCTCACATGATGACCAAAGCTGGGCCCCCAGACTTCCTCCTTCAGTGGGTTACACATTACATCCAGACACGCTTTGCTTGTCACATCCCCACTCTGACTTGGAGACATCCAAGGACATGGACACCCGCAGGAATCAACCCACGGCACCAATTCCACTTTCCCATCTCCTTTCACGCCATATCCCTGCAAGAGCTCTGCTCGTGTAAACTGGCTTATTCATTGTCACCCCAAACTGGCTTCTACTAGCTCAACTTTGCCTGTTCTCTCCTACTGTTTCCTCTTCATTATTGCTTTCTGTATTAGGATTCTCCAAAGAAACAGAACTAATAGGAGGTATGGACTCACGCGTACGTGTATGTATGTATGTATGTATGCATCTACCTCTCTACGTATCTGTCTACCTATGTGTATGTCTATTATCTCTCTCTCTCTCTCTATCTATCTATCTATTATCTATCTATCTATCCATCCATCTATCATCTATCATCAAATAAGGAATTGGTTTGTGTCCAAAATCTGCAGAGCCAATCTCCTAGTTGAAGTCTGCAGGTCATGGACTGCTATAGAACCAGAAATAGCTAATGTTCTAGTTTGAAGGTCATCAGGTCAGACAGTAGAATTGTCCAGTATTTGGGAGAGAGTCAGCCTTTTGTTCTATACAGACTTTCAGCTCACCCACGTTAGGGAGGGCAACCTACCTTACTCGGTCTACGGATTTAAATGCTAATCTCATTCGAAAGCACTCTTGTGAAAGTTTTCAGAATCATATTTGACTAAGTATCTGGACACTCCATGACCCAGTCAAACTGACACAGACAATCAACCCTCACACTCTCCTTACAAACACTTGAAGCCAGTTATGGTTGAAGCCAGTTATGGTTACTCCCCTAGAGACAAAGTTCTTCAACCTGAACCTCTCGGGCCTTCAGCCATTCCTCATACAGTGGAGTTTGAGGTATATTAGCACCTTGGCTGCCCTTTCTCCTCACCTCTTCACAGTTTTATCCCAAAGCAGGGAGCTGGTTTTACTCCTCCAGTTCTCGAAGACTGACCAGACCTCCCTTGTTTTTTTGGTTTTATTCTTTTGAGGCACTCAGTAAAAATGATTCCTGGACGTGTAGAAGAATAAAGAACTTCTATAGCCTCTCAGGCCCACCGTTTATGTTTGGTTGAATGCAGGTGTTCATCTGTTTGTGTTTTTCAACACACAGTGGAGATAGTTTATCAGACTGGGAGGAAATGGTGGCATGAGGTTTGGAGTTTTTGAAGCTGGCTGTATCAGAGAACAGAAGATTGGAATATGAAATCCTCATTACATCAAGGGACAGCTGCGGCTCTGATTTTATTCCAGGCTTAAATAGAATTTCTTAAACTGTCTTTCTAGAAGTAATAAAAAATACTAATATTTAAAAAGAAAGCTCTATAGTCAAAGGTTGTCTGTCCTTTGATTAAATCATTATAAAATATAAACTTTAGCCCAATAATAATTTTTCACTTAGATTACTTTAAGAGACATTGTTTTTACCCAGGTAACAGTTTATGAGAAGGCCTGAGAACAATTCTAACTGTGTCTGTAGCACCTTGATAGCTGTACCAAGATGTTCGTACCAAGATGTCTTTGAGCGTGCCATATTTCCATGCCTTGGCCCATTCTGTTTATTCTGCCTGGAACACCCTGTCATGCCTGCCCGCCTGAGACATCTTCTTATTCACAGTGCTTCAGCTCAATGGTGTCTACTCTGAAAGGTCTTCTCTGACTTCAGCCAACCAACTTGGGTATTCCTTTCTGGCAATAACGCACCATGTACATCCTATTATCATCTCACTTGTCACATGGGATGTTGTTCTCTGTTTCTACATTTGCCTTTCTGCAACAGCAGTGCCTTTGAAAGCATCACACGTCAATACATACTTGTTACTGTTATGCTTCTGATATTAGCGATTCAATGGTGAGCATTATAGATGTGGTCTGTTAGGGTTTCGTTGTATGTCCCCTCCAAATTGCATGTTGAAACGTGACCTTTAATGTTGCAGATGGGGCTAGTGGGAGATGTTCGGGTCATGGAGGCAGATCCCTCATGAACGGCTTTGTGCTGTCCTCCTGGTGATGAGTGAGTTCTCATTCTATCAGTTCACGGGAGCTGGTTGTTTAAAAGAGCCCAGAACCCTCTTCCCTCTCTCTTGCTCCCTCTCTTACCATGTGACATGCCTACTCCTCCTCCACCTTTCACCATCAGTAAGAGCTTCCTGAGGCCTCACCAGAGGCTGTGCAGATGCCGGTGCCATGTCTGTTCAGTCTGCAGAACTGTGAGCCAAATGAAGGTTTTTCCTTATGAATTACCCTGTCTTAGGCATTCCTTTACAGTAATGCGGAACAGGCTAACACATGCTCCCAGACTTGTGAACCTTCCAGCCTAATGTGAACCGAAGTCATGTCATCGTTGTCACCAGTGCTCATTACATCAACAAATAAAAATGGATTTCTGCAGTAGACTCCTTAAATACAGGGACAATATTTATGTTTTTTTTTGTTTTTGTTTGTATACTCAAAACTTGGCATAATTATGTGTTGAGTGAAGGGAGGAAGGATTAATTTAAGTAATTTCATTGTTGACTTTCAGTTTTAGATAAGCAAGTGACTTTTCAGAAAAACCTCATTTAAATATTTATGTTAATTTCTTTTCATAAATGTTGTTTTGAAGCTGATAATTTTAGGGGTAATGAAAATTCAGAAGTCAGGTCATCTCCCAGGGAGGGTGAGTAGGAATGATATGACATTTTTACTAGCATGAGATATTTAGACAATTCTAATCATAGTTTCAGTAATTATAAAAGTATTATCATCAACTGTCAGTTATTTTTAGATTTCAAAGGTAGAATTTAACCTTTAACTCTGTCCAAATCTGTCATGTAAACAACCTGAAGTAACTACCCTTTGAGATCAAAAATTAATATCTTACAAGGGTTCACTCAGAGTATGCTAATTCTTTCAAGCTTCCTGAAAACCAAATTCAAATTCGAGACAATTAAATGTTAATACATTTCTAGTGATCAGCGAGACAAATACAAGGCAGATTAATATTCTTGCTCCGTGCTTTGGAGACAGGCTCTCAAAGTGATCAAATCAAATGTTACCTTTGAAAGTGACACCTTACATTACAGTGCTTGGATGTCCTTCTATAGTTAATGAACAGGCAGAGGTTTTTTCTTCTTTCTGAGCACCGAGGTAGGTGCATGGGTTGGTGAGCTCCCTCGAGGAGGTCATAGTAAGAATAAAAATGTATTTATTCATTCAACAAGTTTTTATTGAGAAACTGTCATTGGCAGACCTTGTATTCAACACTGGGATTATAGATAAGAAAAGTATGGATCTTGTCCTGTGGAGCTTACTCTTGGGCAGAGGGATAAAAACCACAAATACACAGAAAAATAAAAACAAAGTAATTAAGAAACAAAGACACGGTCATTTGTAAATAACTAAAGAGAGTATTTCACAATTCACATTTTGACCTAATTTTAGGAAGGGATTTAGCCAGAGCCTTGAGTTGGGGATTTAACTGTAAATGTTCACTCAGGATGCAAAGTTTTCAGAGCCTCAGACCCACAGCCATCCTTGCCTACTGCCTAGCACACATTGCCACCCCCGCGGAGCAGTTTCTCACTTGAGAAAATAAGGCTAATGTGGGAAACATTTAGCTCAGCCCTATACCAGCTCTGTATTGACCTAGGAATACAGAATAAGTCAACTGTTATTTTTTTTTAAAGTTAGAGCAATCGTAACTGATAACCTAGGGGAAAAGTTTATTGCATGCATTAAAAACTGGAATTTGGTTTATTTCCATGGTTTTGGAGCAATTCAGTGTGCACGTATTTATTGCTTCAATGCATGCTATTACACCTATTACAGAAGTACAGAGGCTTAGGATGATATAGATATAGATATAGATATAGATATAGATATAGATATTTGAAATGGAGTCTGGTTCTGTCTCCCAGGCTGGAGTTTTGTTTTGTTTTGTTTTGTTTTGAGACAGAGTCTCGCTCTGTTCCCCAGGCTGGAGTGCAGTGGCACGATCTCGGCTCACTGCAACCTCCGCCTCCGGGGTTCACGCCATTCTCCTGCCTCAGCCTCCCAAGTAGCTGGGACTACAGGCGCCCACCACCACGCCCGGATAATTTTTTGTATTTTTAGTAGAAACAGGGTTTCACTGTGTTAGGCAGGATGGTCTCAATCTCCTGACCTCGTGATCCACCCACCTTGGCCTCCCAAAGTGCTGGGATTACAGGTGTGAGCCACCGCGCCTGGCAGGATTATATTTTTAATGTCCTTCCTCTTAAACATGTTTTACTTTTCTGAAGCTCTTTTGTATTTTTCTGACCACAGCCTCATAGGATCACCTGAGGACAGGCCTCATTGTCTTGCATCCTGATTAATAAGATGAACACAGGAGCAGCTATGGACAGCAGCTGACCCCAACTACTCTGAAAGTGACACGCTGTTTGTTCTGGGTGTTTCTGGGTTCTCTGCATCTGGCTTTCTGCAGGTGTTCACATCTGTGGTCAGAGCCAAGTCAGCTAGAGTGGAAGGGTCGGGGGTAAGGGTTCAGGGTCCTAATTGAGACTTTCCCACCTGGGGGCTCTGGGCGCTGTGGATGTCACCCTGCTGCCCGCTCTTGATGCAAGTCTTGTGGGACTGCCAAAGCTGGACATCCAATTGTAGTTTTTCAGGAACCTCCATACTATTTTCCAAAATGATGTACTAATTTGCATTCCCACCAACAGCACACAAGGATCCCTTTTTCTCTGCATCCTCACCAATCCTCATCTGTCATCTTTTTGACAATAGCCATTCTAACAGGTGTGAAGTGGTATCTCACTGTGGTTTTAATTTGCATTTCCCTGATGATTATTCATGGTGAATCACCTTTATACACCTACTGGCCATTCGTATGTCCTTTTTTTAGAATTCTAGTATGCTGGTATGGGATACTCTTAGAACCATGGCACGGTAGTATAACGTGAATGACATCCCATAGGGATACTTATGAAATCACCTGGAGACACACTAATTTCTCTGTCAGTTTTGAATCTAGCATTTTGGCCTAATTAGCAAGCTGCTATTCCTATTTTCTTAGATCAAGCGTGTCTACCTATTGCTCTTAGGCAACCTGTTACAAGCAAATGGTAGTGTCCAGTTTGAACTATCAGACCTGCTGCTGTTACTCTTAACCAGTGGAAATCAAGCTTGCTGGATAGCAACTTCACCACCTCTAATCACTAAATCAGTTTTCCTGAACAAAACAGAAAAGAGAAGGTGCAATTTTTTTTCTTCCAATAGTTCCATTAATTCACATTCAACAACCACTGGTCCCTTAATATTTTTATTATTGTAATAACAGCAGTGCTTTATTATGATTATTATTTTCCTTGAGACAGGGTCTGGCTCTGTCACCCAGGCTGGAGTGCTGTGGTGCCATCTAGGCTCACAACAACCTCTGCCTCCCAGGCTCAAGCGATCCTCACACCTCAGTCACTGGAGTATCAGGGACTATAGGTGCATGCCACTATGCCTGGCTAATGTTTTGCATTTTTTTTTCCTGCACTCAAGTGATCCACCTGTCTCAGCTTCCCAAAGTGCTGAGATTACAAACATGAGCCACTGCACCTGGACAATAGCAGTTCTTTAAAACATCATGTTATCTTTGTATACTGAAATAAATTAGAGCCTCTCCCCTCTTCATCTCTGTAACCCATAAGGGAAAGAAGAATATCAACTCTTGGGGAAAATAATTCCAATATTTCAGCCTCATTTTCAATTATTATTATTATTATTATTATTTGAGACAGAGTCTCACTCTGTCCCCCAGGCTGGAGTGCAGTGGTGTGATGTCGGCTTACTGCAACCTCTGCCTCCAGGGTTCAAGTGATTCTCCTGCCTCAGCCTCCTGAGGAACTGGGATTATAGGCATGCGCCACCACACCCAGCTAATGTTTGTATTTTCAGTGGAGACAGGGTTTCACCATGTTGGCTAGGCTGGTCTTGAACTCCTGACCCCAAATGATCCACCCGCCTCGGCCTCCCAAAGTGCTGGGATTACAGGTATGAGCCACTGCGCCTGGCCTGATTACCTTATTAAACACCCTTTCAACATCTTTTTCTAAGTAACTCTCCTCTGAAATTTTACATCTTATTAAATAGTGGGCATTTCCATAAACACAGATATTTGATTCCTTAATTGAGCAACTAAGAAGCTATTATGTGCCACAAGAATACTGGCAGTGAAGCAGTGAATGAACGGTACCTCCTCTCATGGGATTTGCATCCTAGTGAGGAAAGAGAGAGAAAACAAACCAGGTTGAGGGGGATAATGAGTGTCAGAGGTCGGAGAGGAAGGAAGCTTGCTACTTTTTGAGTGACTGGGGAAGGGATCACTGATCGAATGACATCTGAGCAGACCCTGGAAGAAGTGACAGAGTGAGCCATGGATTCAAAGGGAACAGCTCTCGAGGCATAGGGGCTATCAAGTGCAAAGGCCCTGAAGCCGGAGCATACTCGTTACGTTTGAGGTGCAAAGGCCCTGAAGCAGGAGCATACTTGTTATGTTCGAGGAACGGTATGAGGCCAATGCAGCTGCCGCACATTGAACATAAAGAACTAAAAATGAAGTCAGAAAAGTTGATGGGTCACGTAGAAGGAAGATAATCTGACTTTTTGTTTTTTTAATGATGCTACCTAGTAGTTTGAGAGTAGACTGTGGCAGGGATACCAGTTAGACTGCTATCAGAATAATCTAGGTAAGGGATGGACCAGTTTAATAAAGTTAAAAGTTGGGAGAAGTGGTCAAATTCTGTAACTGATTTGAAGACAAAGCCACTAAGATATGCTGGTTGATTACGTATGGGATGTAAATGAATGAAAAGGGTCAAAAATGTATCGAAGGCCTGAGTAACTGGAAGGCTGGAAATTGGTGGGGAGAGCTGAGAGGTGAGGTCTGGGTGAAGAGTCAGGAGATCAGAGCACCTTCAGTTTAAAAGTGATACAATGGTAGAGGAAGAGAGGGCATGCAGCTGAATTTGCCAGTTTGGAAATCAGGAGAGAGGTCCAGACTGGGGATAGAGACTTCTGGGTCGAGTATGAATAGTATTTAAATAGCAACTGGATGAGATCACCTGATGAATGAGGGTAAGCAGGAAAAGAACAGAAAGGAAGGACAGAGAGGAGTTGAAGAACCAAGCCTTGGAGCAGTCCAACCTTTCGAGATTGGGGAGAGGAGAAGAAACTAGCAAATGAGCAGAGAAGAAACAACCAATGACAGAGGAGAACCTAGAGAAAGCTTCGTTTTTGCAGTCAAATAAACTGTTTCAAGGAAGTAGTGGTCAGCAGCATCACATACAGTCATAAGCGAAGGAAGCTGAGGACTGAAAATTGACCTTTGGGCATAAAGTGACAAGAGCTGTCTTAGTGGCATGGGGCAAATGGTAGCCTCACTAGAGTTGATTTAAAAGCAATTTTAAAAAACCCATAAAACTCCCTTTTTCTAAAGATGGGTTATTACTGTGTTACTTTTGTTACTTAGAGGGACAGATTTAATTTCCCAAATCAAATATAACTATTGCATCTACTTTCAATTCAGAAAATTAAGATATTTGTATTTTATTCCTTTTATTACTGCCAAACAAAACATTAGGAATACTCTTAAAAGAATTGCAAATTTTATAGCAACACTAACAGAATGATAAATATGGTAAAATATCTTTAAAATAAAAGTTGGTGATAGAAATAGTGACAGAAGTAGAAATAGATGCTAGTGCAATGTCACTTAGGCATTTTTCAGAAATTAACTTACTAAACCTTAGAAGTATTTCTTGGCTTAGAAGTATTTATTTATTTATTTATTTTTTATTTTGAGACAGGGTCTCACTCTGTTACCCAGGCGAGAGTGCAGTGGTACAATCTCAGCTCACTGCAGCCTCCACTTCCTGGGCTCAAACAATCCTTCCACCTCAGCCTCCCGAGTAGCTGGGACTGCAAACACATGCCACCACCCTTGGTTAATTTTTTTTTTTTTTTTTGTAGAGTTGAAGCCTCACTATATTGCCTTTTTGGAAACAATTGAATCAAGCTAGTTATATTTATCACCTTACATACTTGCCATTTTTTGTGAGAACATTTAAAATCTCTACTTTCAATTATGCATTATTATTAACTATGCTGTACAACAGAGCTCCAAAATTTCTTCCTTCTATCTAACTGAAACTTCATAGTTTTTGACCAACACCTCCCTCTTTTCCCCACCTTCTTCGGTCCGCGTATCCAGCATTGTACTCTCTGCTTCTAGGGACCTTTCTAGGGTCCATGTATAAGTGAGAGGATGAGGTGGTTTTCCTTCTGCGCCTGGCTTACCTCACTTAGTATATAACATCCTCCAGATTCATCCATTTTGTCACAAATCACAGGATTTCCTTTTTTTAAGGCTTAGTATCACCTTTTCTTTTTTTTGCAGGTTTTTTGACATTTATTAAATCCTTACAAAACAGAATACAAAATTCCAGCATTGACAGTTGGTGTAAAGGCAAACTTTTGAGCTCTATCAGTTTGAGGTGACAGTGTGCTAGCAGCCCTCACTCTCCGCGCCTCCGCGGCCTCGGCGTCCACTCGGGCGGTGCTTGAGGAGCCCCTCAGCCCACCACGGCCCTGTGGGCGCCCCTCTCTGGGCTGGCGGAGGCCGGAGCCGGCTCCCTCTGCTTGGCGGGAGGTGTGGAGGGAGAGGCAGGGACGGGAACCCGGGCTGTGCCAGGCACTCACAGGCCAGCGCGAGTTCCCGCCGGCGCGGGCTCCACGGGCCCCACACTCCGAGCCCTTGGCGGGCGCTGCTGGCCCTGGGCAGTGAGGGGCTTAGCATCCGGGCCAGCAGCTGCAGTAGGTGGGCCGGGTCCCCAGCAGTGCCGGCCGCCCCAGGGACTCAGCTGCCTCCCCGTGGGGCAGGACCCTGGACCTGCAGCCAGCCATGCCTGAACCTCCCCACGCCTGGTGGTGGGCCCCTTCGCAGCCCGAGTGACCCCTAGGAGCGCCGCCCCCTGCTCCATAGTGCCCAGTCCCATTGGCCACCCAAGGGCTGAGGAGTGCTGGCACAGCTCCCTCGGGACTGGCAGGCAGTCCTGCCTGCAGCCCTAGTGCGGGATCCACGAGGTGAAGCCAGCTGGGCTCCTGAGTCTGTCACACTGGTGGCATCATCATGGCAGCTGTGTCCATAGGGCTCACCAAAATGTCCCCCTGGATAAAATGGCCACATCAAGCTGTCTTCTCACTTTGCTGTTTATGTCCTTTGCCTGTTTTTCTATGAAAATGTCCTTGAACGTGTATTTTATTTTTAAAGTTTTATTATATTAAAGTCTTGTCTGTCCAACAAGTTACTAATTCTTTTCTCCAAATTATTGCTTGACTTATAACTTTGTGGTGCTTTCCAGCATTCAGAAGGGAATTTTTTTTTTTTTTTTTTTTTGAGGCGGAGTTTTGCTCTTGCTGCCCAGGCCGGAGTACAGTGGTGTGGTCTGAGCTCACTGTAATCTCCGCCTCCGGGCTTTGGGTTGTTCTCCTGCCTCAGCCTACCAAGTGGCTGGGATTGTAGGCGTGAGCCACCTGCCCGGCGCATTCTATATTACTTTTGGTACGGATGGAGTTTCTCCATGTTGGTCAGGCTGGTCTCAAACTCCCGACCTTAGGTGATTCCCCACCCCCATCCCCAGCGCCATGCCGCCTCCACCTCCAGGGGTGCTGGGATTGCAGGCGTGAGGCAGCGGGGAAGGCCCAGTTTATTAACCAGAAAGGAATAGATCGGGCTTGCATGGTGGCTCATGCTTGTGATCCCAGGACTCTGGACAGCTGAGCGTGGGGGATCCCTTGAGCCTAGGAGTTCCAGACTGGCATGGGCAACATGGTTGAAACGTGGTCTTTTTTTTTTTTTTTTTTTTTTGAGACTGACTTGCTTTTGTTGCCCCAGGCTGAAGTACAGTGGTGCGGTCTGGGCTCGCTGCAGCCTCCGCCTCCCGGGTTTGGGTGCTTCTCCTGCCTCATCTCCAGAGTAGCTGGGATTGTAGGCGTGAGCCACCATGCAGCGCTCATTTTGTATTTTATTACCATATATATATATACATATTTAGTAGATACGGGGTTTCTCCATGTTGGTCAGGCTGGTCTCCAGCTGCTGACCTAGGGTGATCAGCCCGCCTCGGCCTCCGGTGGTGCTGAGATTGCAGGCGTGAGCCACTGCACCGGCCCAGTTTATTAACCAAAGGAATGGATCGGCCTGACGTGGTGGCTTTACGGTTGTGATCCCAGGACTTTGGACGGCCAAGAGCGGTGGATGGCTTGAGCCTAGGAGTTCCGGAGGGGCCTGGGCAACATGGTGAAACCCGGTGTCTTTTATTTATTGATTTTTTTGAGGCGCAGTTTCGCTCTTGTTGCCCAGGCTGGAGTGCAGCGGTGCTGTCTCGGCTCGCCACGGCCTCCGCCTCCTGGTTTGGGTGTTTCTGCTGCCATAGCCTCCCAAGTGGCTGGGATTGCAGGCGTCAGCCACCATGCCCGGCTAATTCTGTATTTTATTTTTTTGGTAGAGACAGGGTTTCTTCATGCTGGTCGGGCTGGTGTCGAGCTCCCGACCTCAGGTGATCTGCCCGCCTCGGCCTCCCGGGGTGCTGGGATTGCAGACGTGGGCCACCGCGCCCAGCCCAATTTATTAATCAAAGGAATGAATTGGCCAGGCGTGGTGGTTCACGCTTGTGATCCCAGGACTTTGGATGGCGGAGCGTGGCAGATCGCTTGAGCCTAGGAGTTCCAGACTGGCCTGGGCAACGTGCTGAAACCCAGTGTCTTGTCTTTATTTTTTTTGAGATGGAGTTTCACTCTAGTTGCCCAGGCTGGAGTGCAATGGCGCGATCTCAGCCCACCCCAACCTCCACCTCCCGGGTTTAGGTGATTCTCCTACCTCAGCCTCCCTATAGCTGGGATTACAGGCATGAGCCACCATGCCCGGCTAATTCTGGATGTTTCTTTAGTAGAGAGGGGGTTTATCCATGCTGATCGGGCTGGTCTCGAGCTCCCAACCACGGATGATCCGCCCACCTCTGCCTCCCAAAGTGCTGGGATTGCAGGCGTGAGCCACCACGCCCACCTGAAACCCAGTCTTTTTATGGAAAATCAAAACAAAACCCATAGAGATTAGCCAGGCATGGTGGGCCACGCGGGTAGTTCCAGTTACTCTGACAGCTGATGTAGGAGGATTGCTTGAGCCCGAGGGTCCAGGTGGCATTGAGATATGATGGCACTGCCGCACTCCAGACTGGGCGACAGAGCTGGACTCTGTCTCAGGAAAGGGAAAAAAAGAAAAACTAAATAAAATGGCTGCATCAAGGAACAGCTTGACAGTGTATTATTGAGAGAAAGAGAGGCAAAGGTTAGCAGACACCAATGTTCCCTTAGTGGGAACTGCAGGTGTTCCCTGGACTGGAGGCTGCTACTTTTCCAAAAGAAATCTATTATTGACAACCAATTAAAAAAATTGTAGGTTTGTCACAATATACAAATACCTAAACTTTATGTAGCCACGACCATATTCTAGCACTGCTCAAGCCTTTTCCTGCTCTGAAATAGCTGTTGTTACCGCCATTGTAGAGAAAACAGATGCCAAAGCTTGTTGTGGAAAGACCAGGAAACTGACTATGAAATTGACTTGTTGTAAGTTTCGTACTTAAAGTTTCTTCCTGCTTGGCTCCTTACATTGCCACATTTTAGTTAACATACCTCTTAAAATACTGGTCCTTTCTATATTTGGAGGGACTCCTCTTGCAATTTGAAGTTTTCTCTTGCAGTAAGCCATTTGCTCGTAAGATCATCTGCATTTCGTGTCAGTTTAAGTACCTCTTTAGACATTGTTCAGTTAGGAATCTAAATAGGAGCTAACATTGTGTGTAAAAGGAAATAACAGCTGCTTATAACCATTTTTGTTTGATAATAGAAATATAATCAGTATGTTATTGCAAATGCAGGCTGGGAGGGGAGGGAAAATACGCAGAGAGAAAAGCCCTATCTGTGCTTGGAGTTCAGTACTGGGTCTCTTCCTTTCCACCTTCCTTGTCAAGGCTGCCACACTGACAGAAGCACACAGCACTGCCCTTAGTGACACCTGCTGGGACAGACCTGGCATAAGGGATTGCAGATTTGCATGTTTCCTGGCTGCCTCTGCCAGCCTGAGTCAGCAGCCCACTCCACTTCATGCTGAGCTTGGACAGCTCAGGTTTGAAAAATTTCCCCTTCCCTTGGAGCAACCACCGTGTTTCACCAAGTTGCCCAGGCTGGTCCTCAACTCCTGAGCTCAAGCGATCCCCCACCCTGGCCTCCCAAAAGTGCTGGGACTACAGGTATGAGTGTAGTCCTGGCCTCCAGCAAACTTTTTAAGAAATGCGTCTAAGCTAGATGGCTCACAAGGTTGCTAGTTCTATACCTCACATGGAGCAGATAAGCAATTAAAAGTTTTGGCTTAAAACTTTTCTCCTGCTCCCAAAAAATAATAGGTGTTGTTGCTGTTGTTCTTGGTCAATAAAATACCTATTACACTAAGAAGGTAATAGGACATATCTGAGAACAGTCTGTTGAGATGTAGTTGAGACTACAATCTGAAAAACTGAACAGAATTCCAAAAGAAAGCCGTATTATTATAGCATAGTAAAGTGTAATATAAAGTGTACCATGTGTCTGAAATTTAATGTCTCTGGAGTAGCTAGGAATTTTTATAGCTCCACCAACCCCACTAGACTCAAGAGCCCAGCTGGATTCACCTAGTGGATCCAGCACCAGGACTGCAGGAGGAGCTGCCTGCCCCTCCGGAGTTACACCCGCACTCCTCAGCCCTTGGGCTTGGGCGGTGGATGGGACCAGATGCCACAGAGCGGGGGGTGGGGGGGTGGGGGGGGTGGGGGGGGGGGGGGGGGTGGGGAAGAGGAGGGGGGGAGGTCTTGGACATGGTGGGCTGGGCTGCAGGTCCCGAGCCCTGCCCCATGGGGAGGCAGTTAAGGCCCTGCGAGAATTCGAGCTGGCGGGCCGGCAGTGCTGGGGAACCTCCGCAGCTGCTGGCCTGGGTGCTAAGCCCCTCACTGCCTTGGGCCGGCAGTGCCTGGCCACTCCAAGTGTGGCCTCGCCTCGCCCGCCAGAACTAGGGCTGGCCTGTGAGGGTGGCCCGTACCCCCGGTTCCTGCCCACGCCCCTCCCTCCACACCTCCCTGCAAGGAGAGGGAGCTGGCTCCAGCCTCGGCCAGCACAGAGGTGCTCCCACAGTGCAGTGGTGGGCTGAAGGGTTCTTCAAGTGCTGCCAGAGTGGATGCCGAGGCCGAGGCGTCGCAGAGAGTGAGGGCTGCTAGCACAATGTCACCTCTCAAAATGATAACTGCATAGTTTCTTTTAAAGAGACAGACCTTATTTTAAGGATTTTTACATTGAAGAATTCAAAAAGCAGTACATTTTTGGGAATTTGTTGATTTGCATTTAAAAGGAGCTGCTGACAAAGATTCACTGGTAATAATCTGAACATAGTCAACACTACTGAAACACTACTAAAATAATTTCAGGACATAGTTTTATTTGACAGAACAAAACTTCTCAGATGCTGTCCTTGATGTGAAAATTGACTGCTTCTTACTTTTTTTTTTTTTTGAGACGGAGTCTCACTCTGTCGCCCAGGCTGGAGCGCAGTGGCCGGATCTCAGCTCACTGCAAGCTCCGCCTCCCGGGTTTACGCCATTCTCCTGCCTCAGCCTCCCAAGTAGCTGGGACTACAGGCGCCCGCCACCTCGCCCAGCTAGTTTTTTGCATTTTTTTTAGTAGAGACGGAGTTTCACTGTGTTAGCCAGGATGGTCTCGATCTCCTGACCTCGTGATCCGCCCGTCTCGGCCTCCCAAAGTGCTGGGATTACAGGCTTGAGCCACCGCGCCCGGCCTGCTTCTTACTTTTCTAAACACACGGTGGTATAATTAACAATATTCAATTACTTCTGTTCTTTCCTGCATATATAAAAATTAAAATAACAATAAAAAAACTAATATATCTTCGTATTTCTTATGGATAAGATTTCGATGTTTCACTCAATAGTGATGTGGTTTAAGATTTTTTTTTCATTTACAAGTTAAACCACAATCCATCCAAAGGGAACTGAAAGTCTATAGGCTCATAGTATAAATAAACACTTCAGGAATGCAGCAACTGACATTTCTAAAGTACAAAACATATACAATTCTTAGAAGATACATGCAAAAAGCTCTACTAAGCAGATGGCCACAGAACTAGAACATTGATAATTTTACTGGCGATGTCAATAGGACTCCAGATATTTCCAAACTCAACTTGAACTCTCATCTTAGGCTTGGTTCGTATTTTGCTTTCCAGTTTCACTAATGACACAAACATGCTATAAAATGAAAATCCAGAAATTCACATTAAAAAAGTATATTCTGAAATGAAAGGCAAGAACAGCATTTTACATATAAGAACACTGTTATGATTGGATTAAGAAAATGTGGCACATATACACCATGGAGTACTATGCAGCCACAAAAAAGGATGAGTTCGTGTCCTTTGTAGGGACATGGATGCAGCTGGAAACCATCATTCTCAGCAAACTATCGCAAGAACAGAAAACCAAATACCGCATATTCTCACTCATAGGTGGGAATTAAACAATGAAATCACTTGGACACAGGAAGGGGATCATCACACACCAGGTCCTATTGTGGGGAGGAGTGGGGAGGGATAGCATTAGGAGATATACCTAATGTAAATGACGAGTTAATGGGTGCAGCACACCAACATGGCACATGTATACATATGTAACAAACCTCCACGTTGTGCATATGTACCCTAGAACATAAAGTATAATAAACAAAAACAAAACAAAACAAAACAACAACAACATTGAAACTCAGTACCACCCATCTGGGACTTTGGTGTACATGGTTTGGGATGCAGCCTGGGCATCAGGGTGTTTGAAACCTGGTGATTCTAACATGCAGCCAAGATATAGAACTATCACTGCTCAACAGCTAAAATGATATAACCTGGGTTACATGTACCAATATAGATAAAGCTTTAAAAAATACAATGCTGAAGGAAAAGTCAGTTGCCAAAGGATATATACAGTATGATGGCTTTTACAGAAAATTCAAGAGCATGAAATATAATATATGTAGAGTATGGATACACACATAATTTTTTGTTAAAAAGCATGAGAATTAAAAACCCCAAGTTCAGAGTGCTGTCTAGCTGTGGGGAGGGAAGATGATGGCTAGGGCTGGGATGAGACTGGGAATTGGGACTGGAGACTCAGCTCCAGGTGATGGCTATCTGAGTTCCTTCTAGGTTGTTGATTCCCCCAACAGTGCAATAACAGATGCTCTGCAGCAAACACAAAACTAATGTAGGACAGCTCTTTTTCTTGACAGCAGCTGAAGTCCCCTCCCCGCCCCATCCCATCCCTCATGCACAGTTTCCCTCTGGCCCTGATCCTGCATCAGGCTGCAAGCGTTGTGCTTCTGTGGAAGGTGGATGTTTCCCCTCCTGGGAGGAAACTGGCTCGCAGCCGAGATCTGGGCCAAGTTTAGGACAAGCCGTTGGGATCACAACTTCTCAGCAAGGCCAAACGACTTTTTTTGTATGTGTCCTCTTTCTACAGTGTAGAAAAAGCTCCCCAGGTGGAAGGAGCAACCATTTGAGATCAAGGAGACCTGATATTACCTGGCTGTGTGATATTAAGCAAATCTCTCTCCTCTCTGAACCTCCGTTTCCCTATATATATGTATATCGTGAGGAGGTTGGTATGTAGGAAATGTAAATCCCTCTCTAGTCCCAACAGCTGAATCATGATTGGTTTAAAATAGTGCTTCTCAATCCTAGTAATTACTAGAATAATCTGGGGTTTTTTGTTTTGTTTTTGTTTTTTAAATAGTGACACCTGGGCCTATTCTTGGTATTTCTTATTTAGTTAATCCAGAGTAGGGTCCAGGCATCCATATCTTTGTAAAGCTCTTCATGGCTGGTATGGTGGATCACACCTGTAATCCAAGCACTTTGGGAGGATGAGGTGGCAGGATTGTTTGAGACCAGGAGTTCAAGACCAGCCTGGGCAATATAGTGAGACTTGATACCTATTTTTTAAAAAGTAAAGATTAGGCCGGGCGCGGTGGCTCAAGCCTGTAATCCCAGCACTTTGGGAGGCCGAGACGGGCGGATCACGAGGTCAGGAGATCGAGACCATCCTGGCTAACACAGTGAAACCCCGTCTCTACTAAAAATACAAAAAAAAAAACTAGCCGGGTGAGGTGGCGGGCGCCTGTAGTCCCAGCTACTCGGGAGGCTGAGGCGGGAGAATGGCGCAAACCCGGGAGGCGGAGCTTGCAGTGAGCTGAGATCCGGCCACTGCACTCCAGTCCGGGCGACAGAGCGAGACTCCGCCTCAAAAAAAAAAAAAAAAAAAAAAAAAAAAAAAAAAAAAAAAAAAAAAAAGTAAAGATTAGCCACGTGTAGTGGTGCATGCCTATAGTCCCAGCAACTCAGGAGGCTGAGGTGCAAGGATGGCTTGAGCCCAGAAGTTTGAGGATGCAGTGAGCTATGACTGCACCACTGCATTCCAGCCTGGATGACAGAGTGAGACCCTGTCCCTGAGAGAAAAATTAAAAATAAGATAAAAGCTCCTCTGGTGATTATAATGTACAGCTAGGGCTGAGGGCTACTGGTCTAGGACAATCAAGGCTCTCAATAGCCTTTGCCTGAAACTCTTTTTCCCAGCCTCTTTTGCACCTGGGAGTAGTCATGTGATGTACTTCTGACCAATGCATGCAAGGACCTCTCCTGGGGGCTGCTGGGAAGTTTTCTGCTACCTGACAATGAGGTAGAGGTGGAAGGTGCTCTTTCTAGCATTGACTTCTTGCCCCTTCATCCTGTCTTGAGCATGGTTGAGCACAGGGACATTGCCTTTGGAGCTAGGGCAGCTGTCTTGGGATGAGCCTGAGAATGTAAAGCCAACACACCGAGGATGACAGAGTAAAAACACAGGTAAGTCTTGGGCGCTTGATGAAGATGCTCACTGCTGCTTTCCTCTCAGAATCACCTACCTCCTGGCCTCTTTGTATGTGAGATAATGAAGTAAATTTATGCCAATCATTTGGCATAAATAAATCAACTTCCTTTCCTTTTTCCTTTTTCCTTTTTCCTTTCCTTTCCTTTCCTTTTTTCTTTGAGAGGGAGGCTGGAGTGCAGTCGCTTGATCTGGGCTCACTGCAAGCTCCGCCTCCGGGGTTCACGCCATTCTCCGGCCTCAGCCTCCGGAGTAGCTGGGACTACAGGCACCTGCCACCACACCCGGCTAATTTTTTGTTTTTTGCGTAGAGACGGGGTTTCACTGTGTTAACCAGGATGGTCTCCATCTCCTGACCTTGTGATCCGCCCGCCTTGGCCTCCCCAAAGTGCTGGGATTACAGGCGTGAGCCACCGCGCGCGGCCACTCATAGGGAATTTCTACTTTGCATTCTGGTTTTTTGTTTTTATTTTTTACTTTTTATTTTAATCAGACAAAGCCTAGAAGAACATGTATATCTGGATCTGTATATTTCAACAGGTAGTTAAAATGGGAGAAGACTAGTTTTAATTCTAGACCTTTTAACTTCTTAATGATAGAGTTAAATTCATCTCGGGGGAATTAATTTCTGAGGGATTCTTTAGGGGTCTCTGCATCGAACAGTGGACCGACAGGTGTTCTCCAAACAATTCGGACTAATTAGCGTTTTGTTGACTGTGTTGAATAGGGAGCACTGGAAGAAACACTTAATGGCCGTATAAGTGATTATTTCACCCTTGGAATTTTCTTTGCCAGCAGAGATAACATGCACTGTGGAGAAGCATGAAAAAGGGAAAATGGCTTTCTTCCATGATGATTGAGTTAACCTCTTGTAGGGAAGACAAAACAATGTCAAATTGTGCATGATTCAGAATAGAATCCCACCTATAGCAGCTACCATATACTGAGAATCTGTTTTAAATCCTTTACATGATTTACCTGGTAGCCTCAGAAAAATCTTACAACATACACCTATATTTAGTCATAAGAAAACTGCCAGTTAAGAGGATGATTAACTTATCCAAAGTCACAGAAATAGTCAAGTCCAACCCTTGGCTATCTTATTGCAAAGCACTTTGCTTTTCCATGACAACTTGCTGCCTCTGCATTTATCCTGTATTTTCTAAGGACATTTTATTTATTGAAGATTTTATTTATGAAAATGGAATATCCTAGTGAATTGTATGGTCATTAATTTTCTTATTTCTAACTTTATGAAAAATCCTACCTTTACATTTCTTTTTATGAATCAATACAATTTTGAGAATCTGCTATGTGCCAATCAGTGTCCAGGCAGGCCCTAATAAAACAGGGTAATTAAAACAGGCCCTGATCGCAAATAAAGGAATAATTGGCAGCATATTTTTATGTAAAATTTTTAACCTATTTCTGATTATTTATACAAATTATTAAGCTATATCTCTTGAGTTTGCTACAGTTATGGAAAGTTAATTGACTTAGTGGATTATTAATAAACATAGGGTCTAATAAATTCTGATCTTGAAATTTTGAGAGAATGATAAGGAAAATAATATCACAGATTGCAGAAATCTCAGTATTAAAATTTGTCAAGAAGATTTGGTGATATCAAAAAGAGAAGATTTTATAAAATTATCCTGAAATTATTTCAGCGTTGTTGATGATTTAAATTCACATTTGTTCATAGTATGTTACACAGATATTCTCCTCAAAACAAATTGGTAGTAACAAGTATTACATACAATTTGACAACCTTTATCTTTATTTTTAACTTTTAAAATAAATCACAGGTTGCATTGCAGCGCTAGCGTAACATTGAAGATACATAACTTACTATTAAGGTTGCAATATTTTATTGTAAAAAGTCAATTTACATCAAGAACGTATTTTATAATTTTTGCTTTGTAGATAAGAGTAATGGAGGTATTAAGCCAGTGCATATGACTTGCAAAGCTGTTTCCTCTTTGGTCTAGATATTTCACACAGGAACACATGTCCTCTGTACCTGATGATCAATGACCTTTTGTTTTTTTTTTTTTTCTCTTTTAGACAAATATATCAGTTAAAAATGCAATTCAGTTTAGAAAAAAAACTGTTTTCATGTATAGTGCTCAATCTTAAGACATAGTATGTTACTACATAGTAGCATATCATGATATGTTACTACATAGTAGCATATCAAAAGCTAATAATCAGATTTTAATAATTAAATTCCATCTTAATAGAAATTTGTATTTAAAATGCTTTAGGGGAAAAAGAGGAAGAGAGATTACGTTTTAAAATATGTCAAGTAGCACCTATACCAGCTTGCCTTTGGAAATGGCACTACTATGAAGATAGTTATATGAAATATCTCTACTAATTATGCCATAATATTTTGTCATATATTCACTTTTCTAAATCTCTGAAAAGCCAAAAAGCAACTTTTGGAAGCTCAAAAATTATAATAAAATGTGGTTTCTGCTGAATTATACACAAAAGGCTGACATTATGGCCAGGCAGTCAAACCCGACTGACATGACAAGGGAGCTATAAATAAACAACAGTCTCTCAAAGTATTTAGAATAGGCCACATTGATTTCATCATAATGCAGAAATTTCTAGAACAATACCTTCATTTCAGTTTTCCTTTCTCAGAAGCTCAAATTAGAAATATATGCTTTATTCACAATCAAGGTTTTATTAGGAATGTAAAGTATAGATATTGACAACATAAATCCAAAAGAATTTATGTAAGAGACTAATATTTTTGTTCCATCTCCCAGTTAATGAAGTATATATCAAGTATATGTCAGTATACTTTTCTATGACAGATTAAAAGTAAGGCAAAGTGACACTTTACCTTTTCTCATCAATACAGTATTTTAATTTTAAAATTGTTATGAGGATTTCATATAGTTAGTTCAATGAATCAAATAATGACTTATGATTTTGAAAAAGAAATTCCAGCCACACGCTTTGTTCCTCACTTCCCCACTTAACATCTTTAATACTTCTCCTTTCCTCAGAGCCTAAGGTAGGGTTATTATAATTTTTAAATTAAGTCAGTGGTCAAAGTTTACATTTTCGTAACTATGTAAATACTGCTCACTGCTGAGCCATATAGTCTATCACTTTTTCTTTCTTCTGCAAATTTGTGTTTTGCTATTTATTTTGAACTTTTTACAATTTATATCTTTCTTGTGAGATATATAATCATTATTTTTTCTAAATATTTAAAAAAACTTCCAAATCTATCAATATCATCAAAATGGTCATTAAATACGAAGCTAAACTTTGTTACTTTCCCTGGTTACCTCTCTTGGAGCTAACATCATCCTGAGACCCCGCTTGGTTATTTTTCAATGATGAGTTCCCAAGTTCTTTCTCTTCTTTTAGTTCTCTCTCTCTCTCTCTCTCTCTCTCTCTCTCTCTCTCTCTCTCTCCCTCTCCCCTCTCCCCTCTCCCCTCTCCCCTCTCCCCTCTCCCCTCTCCCCTCTCCCCTCTCCCCTCTCCCCTCTCTCTCGTCTCTAGTCAGTTCCCAAGAAATGATAATTTAAAAAAATTTGATGCTTTTTATCTCTAACATGTCTTTATCTTATTCCATCTTTAGTAGATAAACGGGTATAGATTTCTAATTTAAGATCGTTTTCTTCAGGGTTTTTGAAGTTATTTCTCTACTGAGTGGACATATGAAAATCCCTGGAAACCAAACTCTCACATGCTTTCCTTTTGGGATATGTTTAGTATTTCCTAGTATTTCTTGTAACTTTTTTTTCTTAGTTTTATTAAAAATCTTAGGACTATTAAGTGTGTAAAGGACCTCTTGAATGTATCCTCAAAGATCTACATTTTTATAAATGTTCATGTGAATTTACCTTATCGTCCCATTGCATTTGTGGAATTTCAAAATATTACAATAGTTTTATTTTTCTAATTATATATATAATTATATATATATATATAAAAGTGTATCTATCTATCTATATATACTTTTTTTTTTTGAAATGGAGCCTCCCTCTGTCACCCAGGCTGGAATGCAGTCACGCGATCTCGGCTCACTGCAATCTCCGCCTCCCAGGTTCATGCTATTCTCCTGCCTCAGCCTCCCTAGTAGCTGGGACCACAGGTGCCCACCACCACACCTGGCTATTTTTTTTTTTTCTATTTTTAGTAGAGACCGGGTTTCACCATGTTAGCCAGGATGGTCTCGATCTCCTGACCTCGTGATCCACCCACCTAGGCCTCCCAAAGTGCTGGGATTACAGGCATGAGCCACTGCGCCCAGCCATATTTTTGTTTTATGTAAGTATTGGTTTCATTCAACGCTTTTGGAGAAATTTCTGAGTATACAGTTGGCCTGTGAACAACACGGGTCTGCTTGTACACAGATTTGTTTTCAACAAAGGTTATACCGAGTGTGCCGGCCTCTCCTTCTTCCCCTTCCATCTTCTCCACCTCTTACTCCTCTGCCACCCCTAACACAGCAAGACCAATCCGTCCTCTTCCTCCTCGTCGTCAGCCTACTCAACATGAAGACAAAAGGGAAGACCTTTATGACCATCCACTTTATGAAAAGTAAATACAGTTTTCTCTTCCTTATGACTTTTAAATAATATGTTCTTTTCTCTAGCTTAGTTTATTGGAAGAATACCATATATGATACATATGACAAAATGTGTTAATCAGCTTTATAATATTGGTAAGGCTTCTCAACAGTAGGCTGTCAGTATTTAAGCTCTGGGGAAGCCAAAAGCTATACCTTATTTATTACATATTGTACCACTGTATCAAAACATCACATGCCCTTCATAAGTACATGTAATTATTAGCCATAAGTATTAAAAATTAAAAAAATTGAGTTATACGTGAATTTTTGACTATGTTGGGGTTGGGGGCACCAATATCATTCAAGGGTGAACTAGATCACCTCTAGCGTTTGTTTTCGTGTTTGCTTTTGGAATTTTCTTCTACTTCACTGGTTATTACCGGCTTTCTTTTTTCTGTCTCTTTTGATACGTATCTTTCACATCATAGCTTTCCTCAGATTTCTGGTGATCTTTGGCTCTGTTTATATTTAAGAAAGGAAACCGGCCGGGCGCGGTGGCTCAAGCCTGTAATCCCAGCACTTTGGGAGGCCGAGACGGGCGGATCACAAGGTCAGGAGATGGAGACCATCCTGGCTAACACGGTGAAACCCCGTCTCTACTAAAAAATACAAAAAAAAAAAACAAACCAGCCGGGCGAGGTGGCGGGCGCCTGTAGTCCCAGCTACTCGGGAGGCTGAGGCAGGAGAATGGCGTAAACCCGGGAGGCGGAGCTTGCAGTGAGCTGAGATCCGGCCACTGCACTCCAGCCTGGGCGACAGAGAGCGAGACTCCATCTCAAAAAAAAAAAAAAAAAAAAAAAAAAGGAAACCATAATAGATAATGACACCCTTTCTGAGACAAGAACTTGTAGACTGACAGCTTAACTTAAGGGGCCACGTTCCCTTCTGGGGATTACCATGTCACTTTCTGGAGAACTATTCTTTGGTGCCCTCTAGATTATCTGGGGAATATTCACCTAATCCTATGGCCACGTGGGGTGACTGTTTTTTGGTTTGTATTTTGTTTTGTTTTTTGAGTCAGAGTCTTGCTCTGTCACCCAGGCTGGAGTAAAGTGGCGCCATCTCAGCGCACTCCCAGGTTCTCCCAGGTTCATGCCATTCTCCTGCCTCAGCCTCCTGAGTAGCTGGGACTACAGGCACCCGCCACCATGGCTGGCTAATTTTTTTTTTTTTTTTTTTTTTTTTGGTATTTTTAGTAGAGACGGGGTTTCACCCTATTAGCCAGGATGGTCTCGATCTCCTGACCTCATGATCTGCCTGCCTTGGCCTCCCAAAGTGCTGAGATTACAGGTGTGAGCCACCTCGCCCGGCCGTTTGTGTTTTTTAATGACTGGCTGCAGGTCAATGGTTAGCAAGGCAAAGAAAGGGGCCTGGACAGCAATGTTCAATCTATAGACATTAAATCACTCTACCAAGTGGTACCTTTACTTTCACCCTCCACTTTGGTATTTCCATGTCCAGAGACTTTACTATTCAATGTTTTCCCACAGACATAAGATTCCTCCTCTGTTTCAGAAAGGGGCAGAAGGAAGACAAGGAAAGTATTTGATTACTCAAGGCTGAGGAGGAGACCTGGATTTTAATGACTCCATGTACTGACTTTGAACAGTTTCTAGTGCTTGTGGGTTTCCAATGCAACTGGTCCCAGTTCAGGGACTTCCTGAGGTCTTCTAGTTGAGCATACAGGTTACTTGTATTAAAGCTCTCCTTGCTGCAGCCGGGCGCCGTGGCTCACGTCTGTCATCCCAGCACTTTGGGAGGCCAAAGCAGGGAGATCACGAGGTCAGGAGATCGAGACCATCCTGGCTAACATGGTGAAATCTTGTCTCTACTAAAAATACAAAAAAAAAAATTTGCCGGGCGTGGTGGCGGGCGCCTGTAGTCCCAGCTACTCAGGAGGCTGAGGCAGGACAATGGCGTGAACCCGGAAGGCAGAGCTTGCAGTGAGCCGAGATCGCGCCACCGCACTCCAGCCTGGGCGACAGAGCGAGACTCCGTCTCAAAAAATAAATAAATAAAGTTCTGCTTGTTGCAACCGGGAGCAGTGGCTCACGCCTGTAATCTCAGCACTTTGGGAGACTGAGGTGGGTAGATCACCTGAGGTCAAGAGTTCGAGATCAGCTTGGCCAGCATAGTGAAACCCCATCTCTACTAAAAATGCAAAAAAATCAGCTGGGCATGGTGGCCGGTGCCTGTAATCCCAGCTACTCGAGAGGCCTGGGCAGGAGATTCACTTGAACTCGGGAGGCAGAGGTGGCAGTGAACCGAGATCATGCCACCGCACGCCCGCCTGGCCAACAAGAGTGAAATTCTGCCTCAAACAAACAAAGTTCTGCTTGTGGCTCGGTCGCCACTGAGCCTCTCATCCGCTGTTCCTATTGTCTTTTTCCGTTTATTTCTTGGTTGACTATGTGCCATTTTTGTGTGTGATGTTTTTTCTTTTATTGATTGATTGATTGATTGATTGATGTTTTTGACGGAGTCTCGCTCTGTCCCCCAGGCTCGAGTGCAGTGGCGCGATCTCGGCTGGGACTACAGGCGCCCGCCACCACGCCGGCTAATTTTGTTTGTTTGTTTGTTTTTTGGTATTTTTAGTAGAGACGGGGCTTCACCGTGTTAGCTAGGATGGTTTCGATCTTCTGACCCCGTGATATGCCCACCTCGGCCTCCCAAAGTGCTGGGATTACAGGCTTGAGCCACCGCGCCCGACCAGAAACTAGACTCCCAAAGTGCTGGGATTACAAGCCTGAGTCCCTGCGCCCCGCCTTTTGTGTGGTTTTCAGGAGTTAAAAGAAGAGAAACTATGTCTGACTAGTCGGCCATAATTACTCAAAAGTTGTAATATTAAAATTGTAGATGTATAACTAATTGAGCAAATAACCATATAGAGAAGAATCTGAAAATTTTAACATGGAGAAAGGATGTATATCCAGACACACAATTGTTCTTCTCTTATATACGCCCTCGAAAATTGTGTCAAAGTTTAAATAAAAATGAACTGGAATGTATTAGTGTGTTTTCACACTGCTATAAACTACCTGAGACTTGGTAATTTATAAAGAAAAGAGGTTTCATTGACTCAGTTCTGCATGGCTGGGGAGGCCTCAGGAAACTTCTAATCACGGCGGAAGGCAAAGGGGAAGCAAGGCACGTCTCACACTGTGGCAGGGGAGAGAGTGAGGAAGGGGGAAGTGCCACATTCTTACGCCATCAGATCTTGTGAGAATTCACTCATTTTCCCACCAACAGCAAGCGGGAAATCCACCCCCATGTTCTGTTTTGCTCATTTATTTGAGCAAATGAGAATTCCAAGAACATAACTGGTTTTTTTTTTTTTTTTTTTGCTCATTTCTGTTTTGCTCATTTATTTCTTCTCACGTTCTTGGAATGAGAATTCACGCACAAGTTTCATGCAAAATGCTTCTTAGAGGTAAGGCCAGGCTGAAAATGAAATACCCTTTACACAACATTTCGGTGACTTAAAAAGGTTTTACTGTTGTTGTTGTTGTTTGTTGTTCCTTAAAATTTTGATCTTGTATGAACTGCAAGTATGCTATTATCGAAGCCGGCTTTTGTTAAATAGAAAAAAGCTAGCTTCTGGTCAGGTGCGGTGGTTCATGGCTGTAATCCCAGCACCTTGGGAGGCCAAGGTGGGCATATCACGAGGTCAGGAGATGGAGACCGTCCTGGCTAACAGGGTGAAACCCTGTCTCTACAAAATATACAAGGAAAAAAAAAAATTAGCTGGGGTGGGGGCGGGCACCTGTAGTCCCAGCTACTCGGGAGGCTGAGGCAGGAGAATGGCGTGAACCCAGGAGGCAGAGCTTGCAGTGAGCTGAGATCTGGCCCCTGCACTCCAGCCTGGGCGACAGAGCAAGACTCTATCTCAAACAAAACAAAACAAAACTAGTTTCTTAGAAACTTACCCTTTTATCCCAATTTGTACCACTACCCAGAGTCATAATTATACTAAGTGAAGCATCCAAAGTTTATGAAAAAAAAAAAAAAAAATCAATGAGGTTTCTTTTTCTTTTCTTTCCTTTTCTTTTCTTTCTTTTTTCTTTTTCTTTTTCTTTTTTTTTTTTTTTTGAGAGGGAGTCTTGTTTGTATTTTTAGTAGAAATGAGGTTTCACCGTGTTAGCCAGGAGGGTCTCGATCTCCTGATCTCGTGATCCGCCCACCTCAGCCTCCCAAAGTGTTGGGATTAGAGGCGTGAGCCACTGCGCCTGGCAGGTTTCATCTGTTTGTATCATATGCTGATCACTTGAAACATCTTTCTATGATAAGAAATCCAACCCAACTGTACAACTAGTCTTGTTGCAAACAAATGGTGAGTAAAGCAAACTATAACAAATAGTATACAAAAGCAAAATTATTTCCCTAAATAGCTAGTTATAAATCGTCCTGCTGATAGAAGACCCCTGAAGCTGTTTTTTTTTTTTTTTTTTGAGACCAGAGTCTCGCTCAGTCGCCCAGGCTGGAGTGCAGTGGCCAGATCTCAGCTCACTGCAAGCTCCGCCTCCCGGGTTCCCGCCATTCTCCTGCCTCAGCCTCCCGAGTAGCTGGGACTACAGGCGCCCGCCACCTCGCCCGGCTAGTTTTTTTTTTTGTATTTTTTTAGTAGAGACGGGGTTTCACCGTGTTAGCCAGGATGGTCTCGATCTCCTGACCTCGTGATCCGCCCGTCTCGGCCTCCCAAAGTGCTGGGATTACAGGCTTGAGCCACCGCGCCCGGACCCCTGAAGCTGTTTTAAGGATGAAGTTCTACTGTCCCTAATAAAAAAGCACAACTATGAAAGAATAGTTGAACCCTGATGTTAACTCAAATTTATTTTATCTCCACAATAGGGTGGCAATATTTTTGGCTAAAATTACTAGGGTGTAGCTAAATGATTACCATTTCTATGTGTTAAACACCAGAGGAAGAAGCTTTTCAAACTTACTAAGTCCGACTTTCATAAAACAGAATTGCTTTGAGGTCGGGTATAAACTCATTTGTGCTATTAATCTTCATCATAAAATAAAACTGTCATTTTTCTTTTAGCTTCAGCAACAGGTTCTAATTGTCACATTTCCTGTAAAACAAATATTTCTTATGAACAAAGAAAAATATGAATGAACTAAAATTATATTCAGGATTATAGCCCTCATAAAAAGTCTATAAACACCCCATAAAATATTTTTCAATAAGTGTAAAATAAGTTCATTTTGTGTAAAGTATGAAAATATGTTCTGCAGCCCATTATCTGGTACACACTGATATTTGCAAAATTATTATGATTTATTTGTTGAATGAATACATGCTAATTTTGCCATAAAAAGGCTAAATATGTTATTTGAGAAATGGTTTTAAACTATTAATTAGCAATGCTATTAATATTTGAAATTCTTGAAGTCCTATGATAATAATTGGGAAACACTTAAAATAAAATATTCTTAAATCAGGGAGTATTCTCCAACTGGAATCAAATCATGAAAGAAAACGAGGGAGGATTGAGGGAAAAAACACAAACACACACCCCAGAGAAAAACAAAGGTGGACACAAGAAGACGTTCCTGACAAACCTTAAGGATGGAAACATAAATAAACAAACAAACAAACAAATAAATAAACAGTGAAAGAAATAGAAGAAGCTGGCCGGGCGCGGCGGCTCACGCCGTCATCCCAGCACTTTGGGAGGCCGAAGCGGGTGGATCACGAGGTCGGGAGATCCAGACCATCCTGGCTAACACGGTGAAACCCCGTCTCTACTAAAAATAAAAATAAAAAAAAAAATTAGTCGGGCATGTTGGTGGGCACCTGTAGTCCCAGCTTCTCGGGAGGCTGAGGCAGGAGAATGGCGTGAACTCGGGAGGCGGAGCTTGCAGTGAGCCCAGATCGCGCCACTGCACTCCAGCCTGGGGGACAGAGTGAGACTCCATCTCAAAAAAAAAAAAAAAAAAAAAAAAAAAGAAATAGAAGGAATTGTTTTGTGTCTGTGTGAACTTGCCTCATTTCTTAGTTTTCCTCTAACGTTCTTGATACTTTTGAATTATCATTTTCGTCTTTGACCATCTGTTGTCTCTGCTTCAGTGTTTTTTCTTAATTTACTGTAACTAAACTTCTCTAATCTCTATTGTCTCAGTTTATGGGCATTTCTGTATTTAATCAACAATTTCAAATGCATCAAATAAGTAGTCCAATCACTCAACTGTAAAAAAATCTTAAGGTATTTTTTATAACCAGTTATTTAGTGTTATTTTTGCCTCCCATCTTCCCATTCTAACGTGGTGGATTCAGTGATGACAAGAGTCCTGTCCTCCTGTGCTCTGAGGGCTTTTGTCACCTTATGACACAGTGGCACATGATGCTTAGAGATTATGGAATTGATCAGAGATACCACAGGAAGATAATTACTTTGCTACAAAGGAAGTGCTGCTACACTGCACAGATTAGTCTTGGGAAAACAAAAAGAGATAAGAAAGTTCCCACCAGCAAAAGGTCAAGAATCCAACTCATTCGCATTCAACATTCAAATATCATGCAATTCATAAAAATGTCTCTGCTTAACTGCTGTTAAAGTTAGATTATAACTGGATAATACTAACAGTAGAAAGTCTATTATATTGTCCAAGATTATAATTTAAATGCATACTGTCATTTTTTCTCTAGGGAGTTTAAGGAGCTAAGTCTTATTGTCAAGAATATAATTGTCCTTGAGTGGTGCCAAGAAATGCAGAGGGAGCCTGAGAGCTGGATTCTAGTGATTTTTTTTTTTTTTTTTTTTTTTTTTTTTTTGAGACAGAGTCTCACTCTGTGGCACAGGCTGGAGTGCAGTGGTGTGATCTCGGCTTACTGTAAGCTCCACCTCCTGGGTTCAGGCCATTCTCCTGTCTCAGCCTCCGCAGTAGCTGGGGCTGCAGGCACCCGCCACCACACCCGGCTAATTTTGTTTATTTTTAGTACAGACGGGGTTTCATCGTGTTACCCAGGATGGTCTCGATCTCCTGACCTCATGATCCGCCTGTCTTGGTCTTCCAAAGTGTTGGGATTACAGGCTTGAGCCACCACGCCCGGCCTCTAGTGATTCTTTACAATGAACAAAAGTTGCATTGTACATAGTGGAAAAAAATAGGAAAGACATATGTATAATGTTGGCATGCACCCTGCCCAAGTTGAATGAGGAGAAGAGGTTGGATTCTGGGGTAGCATTTGTGAACATAACTTTAGGGCTTAAATAGCCTCCAGATCCCCACCAAATGCCTAAGCCAGTGGGAGCAAAGTTGAAGTCAGGGGAGCTTAGGGAGGGGAAGTGGCCACGTGGGAGAGGGAGTTGGGTAAAAGTAGGATCCTGTCTTGATAAATTGACTTTCACCCCTACAATTCCTAAGTCTACATTGTTATTTATAGTAATGCCTCTTAGCATCAACACCATACACTGCATATAAGACAAAGCGATAAAAACCTGCATAAAAGTAAAGCATATTTTCAGAAAAAGCTCAGTCTGATTGGCCAGAATAATGGAAAAGTTCTAAGAAATTAGATAGCATTCCACCTTTGGGTAGTCATAAAAAATAATTATTTCTCAAATACATATGGAGCCAAGCAGTATGGAGCAGAAGTTTATTAGCTAGCAAGTCCTCTAAAACAGACATCAGGGACTTCAAGCTTTCGCCGTGAATGGAGTGACCACCCGTCTCCTGTTTGAGCAGAAGGCTGGGTGTTTTCTATCCAGACAGGTTGAACCACAAAGGCTCTGAACTGAGGTAGGTCACTCCCCAAACAGAGGAAATGCGAGTGTTTCTCTCTGGGGAAATACGCAACCTCCACCCCTCACAAAAAAAGGCTTATGAACAGTGACATTAAAGATTCTACCACAGAAATGTCAACATAGGAACAATCAAAACCTCATGTAAACATGTAAACAGAGATTTTGATCAGATTTTACTGTCTCTCTCTCTTTTTTTTTTTTTTTTTTTGAGACGGAGTCTCGCTCTGTTGCCCAGGCTAGAGTGCAGTGGTGCCATCTCGGCTCACTGCAAGCTCCACCTCCCAGATTCACGCCATTCTCCTGCCTCAGCCTCCCGAGTAGCTGGGATGACAGGCGCCACCACCATGTCCGGCTAATTTTTTTTTTTTTTTTTTTTTTTGTATTTTTAATAGAGACAGGGTTTCACCATGTTAGCCAGGATGGTCTCGATCTCCTGACCTCGTGATCCACCCACCTCGGCCTCCCAAAGTGCTGGGATTACACGAATGAGCCACCGTGCCCAGCCTTTACTGTAAGTTTTCTAGAAACAAACTCTCCCATTCTTTTCTGATTGTCTAGAAACACCTTTATTTTCCTTTCACATTGGAGAGATGTTTTAATATCACATGAGCTTTAGGATTAGGTGTTATTTTCTTTCACACTTTAAAGATGTTAAACCATTGCATTCTGATTTCAATTTTGTATTACTATTGAGAAGTTGATTAGTTTTATTACTGCTTTTTTTTTTTTTTTTCTTTGTGAAAGGAGAGGCTTATTTCTGGCTGCTTCTAGTATTTTCTCTTTGGTTTTGATTTCACCAGCTTTACCGAGATTCACCATTGATGTGGTTGTCTTTGTATTTATTCCGCCTGAGAGTCATCGAGATTTTCCTTCTGTCGTTTGATGTTTTATTTTCTAATACGTTTTAGGAAGTTCTAGTCAAATGACTGGATGGTAAAGGAGTGGCATAATCAATTGCTAGAGATTATTTTGGTTTTAAAGTAAATGAAAAGAGTGAAAATATTAATAAGTTATTAAAGTAAAAATTTAAAGATCTGGGTTCCACATCCAGTTTGTCATCAAGTAGTTATATGAGGGTGAGTATTTATTTAAGCTTTTTGTATTACCTTGCTTGATTTCTAAAATCAAACATTGATTGCATGATTGTTAGTCTTTCTGCCAGTTCTAATGTTTTATAATTTTTTCTTGTAAATTAATAATGAAGGGGCATAAGTTCTCTTGAAAAGTTGGCATCATACTAACTTTAAAAAATATGCTTCAGGAAATGCTATCATAAGAGATAGTGGAATTCATTTGTCTATTTTTGTCTCAGCATTTTTTCAGTAGAAAGAATTTGTGATAATTTAGTTTATATCATTATTAAAGCTGGGGAAAGGATCATACTAACAAGTCAAGTGACCTTCAGGTTCTCAGACCCTAAGAACCCAATACAATAAAACGTTTGTGCTTGACTTTTCAAAATATTGCACCACCTTTTCAATAAATAAGCAGTAAAACTGCCGGTGGCCCCTGAGAAAGATTACCATCTCTTATTAGAAAATCTTAGGTTCTTAATTACCATATTCTCGAGGGTGCTAGTGTGCAACCATTTGTCTGTTCTAGTTACAACATTTGGTCTAAAAGCACTGCATCAAAATGATAATGCTTCACATACTTTTGAATCATAACCTTAGTCTATAGTAATTGGCTATTTGTTTCCCACTCACTTGATTAGCTGTTCTTTAGCATCTTTCTCCTGCTTACTGCCTCACTAATCTGTCTGAATCTATAAACCCTAATCAAAATACCAAGCACTTTGAATGTTAAAAAAAATACAAAATATGGCCTGTTTTGCATGCTAAATGTATCTCAACTGGAAACATTAGGTATGTGATCTAGATAAATTATTCCCGAACTGAAAGTAAAGATATTATACTGGCCTCTGGAAATTACCAACCACCAAGCTAAAGTTACAGTATTTCCAAACCATCATTCTTAAAATGAAGAAATCATAAATCACTTCTACATTCTTTAGTTCATCTAGAATCATGTGACTTCATGTTTGAGACTGACTTCTGACATAATCTAGTCCAAAATCTTTATCGTGTAAATGAAGACCTAAGTCTGTAACTGACTTTCCCTAGACAGCACAATTAGTTGGTGATAGCACCAAGGATTAAAATTTAAGTAATCTGATTACTAGTGTCATAATCCTGCTACTTCACAATGTTGCCAAAGTAACTTCCATGAAGTAAACATCAGTTTCCCCTATTACTGTATTTTATTGACATCAAAGACTCCATCAGTTGTCAGATGTATTATTACTTCATGTACACTAAAGAACATTCCTGGCAAAGTTTGACGTGATATCTTAATAATAATTCTACATAATTTAGTCGTTTAAGATTCATGTGTTCTTACATTTCTTTTGTCTCTTTCAAGACATCTAGCAATCTCTCCCACCATTAGTTGCATTGTACCTGAATCAGTAACCTAGCATAGTTTAATCTACTTATGGGAATCCTGCTATCTTAGGTCTTCTAAAACACTTAGTTTTTGTTCCAAAAGAAAAAAAAAAACAGAATGGAGTTCGTTCTTCAGATGCTAAATATTTGTTTCAAAAATATCAAATGCATGCATCACCTCTGTGTTCCAGTAACTTTCTGCAAAGACAACATTTTTTTTGTTTGTTTTCATGCTGAACCATAGTGTAACCTGTTTTGAAGATATCTTCTACGACAGTTGAGCCCAACACTTGTAGTATTAACCATGCACATCATCAACTGAAGTGACAATGTGCCATGGCTGCTACTTGGCCAACAGCAATGTATCAAATATTAGATTTAACCAGGTGTCAGAGTTGTGACTTAGAACTGATGAAATACTATTTCAACCATCTCATCCATCATTTTATGTAGTTAAAGTTTACATCGTTGTCCATAACATGAATATCTTCTTCTCTTCAAGAGTGAAAGGCATAAATAATGGCATCTCAAACTTTTGCAGAATAAAGATCGTGAATAACCCAAAGAAGGTCAGTTTTTTTTGTTTTTGTTTTTTTGTTTTGTTTTGTTTTGAGACGGAGTCTCGCTCTGTCGCCCAGGCTGGAGTGCAGTGATGCGATCTCCGCAAACTCTGCCTCCCGGGTTCATGCCATTCTCCTGCCTCAGCCTCCTGAGGAGCTGCAACTACAGGCGCCCGCCACCACTCCCGGCTAATTTTTTTGTATTTTTAGTAGACACGGGGTTTCACCGTGTTGGCTAGGATGGTCTCGATCTCCTGACCTCATGATCCGCTGGCCTCGGCCTCCCAAAGTGCTGGGATTGCAGGCCTGAGCCACCGCGTCCAACCCAAGGTCAGTTCTTTACCCTTGGCGTTCACTAAAGTCCAGAGATGATGACGTTCAGTATATACTTAATGATAGGGAAGATGAAAGACTAGGAAGAGAGAGAAGGCGTAACCTCCCGTGTGTGTGTGTGTGTGTCTGTGTGTTGCTCTCCCTGAACTCTTCCCATTTATTCTGGGAAAAGTGTCCTGAATTCTTCAATTTACATACACTTCTCATACTCCCACCCTGAGGTCAGAACAGGAGCCAGCATCTTTTCCCATGAAGCCAATTCCACACTTACACAGTTAATTGATTTAATGATGCCACCTGACCAGGGCTGGTCCAATCATTGTACCTAATTCTTTAGCTACAATGACTGGTCTAGCTTTGAGCATATGACCCAATCCAATCCAATTTGAAACTCCCCCAGGGTTTTACAAAATGAAGCTAAAAGCTGAAATTTTTTTCCTTTCTCCTAAGATAGGTATGAGGATATAAGCACTGATAATGTCTGAAATCATGCTTTTAACCTTGTCAAAAAACCGTCTGAGATAATTTGTTTGGAACGTAACAGAAAATGAGAGGTAGAATCTCAACTGTTCTAATTTTCTCTTCCCTCTGATTGAGGCATTCTGTAGTTTATGTGAGCCAAATAATTCCCTGTGTTGCTTAAGTACATTCAAGTTGAATGTCTTGCATTTACCACCAAAAGCGCTCTGGCTAATACAGTTATTGAAAAAAAAATGTGCTTAGCAAATGTTTATGATTAAGGGTAATATAGCAATAATTATTTTGTGTGACAGCAAATGACACTTAATCACATCAAGTAAGAGCACAATAGGATTCATAGATGTGAATAAAACACTCATTGAGGTTGATTCTTTTTCCTCTTAATTTTATTCTGTTTTCTTTCTCATCTGCAAAAAATGGATCCTAATATCTAGTCCACAGTGAAGGTATTAACCAAGCGTGTTTTAGGAGGAAGAGCCTATGGCACGCATCACATACCTTCTGAACATTGTCATGTCCTGAGCATCGCTCTGGAGTCAGAGATACTAATTATTTGCATCCCAAATACACAGGATGGACTGTGCAAATTCAGGCAAGGTGCTTAAACTCTCTGATCATCAGCTTTTGTTTTGTTTTAGTTGTAAAATGAGGATAATAATTGGTATTTCATAAGGTTGTTACGACAGTAATTGCCATAAAGAAGTCATGGCACTTAAATGGACTCCATAAACTATAATAATTTCCGTTATTCTTCCTCCCTTCTTTCCTTTCATTCACATAACAAAGATGTATTAAGTTACTGTTGAGTTTCTGCTATTGGCCAGTCACTGAGTTCTCCATAGTACTAAACACCGGAGATTCAAAAGAATGTTATTTCTCTTCCTCTTAAAATGTATATTGTTGGATAAGAGGTAATAAATAAGTAAAAATATAACAGTACATAACTACGTGTGCAATAAAAAGCTGTATAGATTATAATGGGAACAGAGAATGGAGTGGTTAATCTTCCTGGCCAATAAAAGCCTCTTGAAAGAGAATGTAGTGTATATGTAATTTAATTACGGAAGTATCAGAAAGGATGCAGGACTTCTGGGGCAGAGCTGAATGAGTGTAGCCACTTAGATCCTGCCTAGAGTGTCAACAATTCCTTAGAACACCAATAGCAGTGGATATAACTTTCGGATTAATTTGTTTACAATGATAGTAAAATGGTATAAAGTTTACATTTCAGAATTTAAATATAATCATTCTTGAGAGGTATTTTATCATTTTAATCAAATCTGGAGTTAATTAATTCCTCTTATCTATTATCCAATACAGATTTCTCTGTTATCTATTATCCAATATAGAAAGTTGCTCTGGGCAGTCTTCTTTACTGTTAGTTACATGTAC
Source organism: Rhinopithecus roxellana (assembly GCF_007565055.1). Taxonomy (NCBI): domain Eukaryota; kingdom Metazoa; phylum Chordata; class Mammalia; order Primates; family Cercopithecidae; genus Rhinopithecus; species Rhinopithecus roxellana. The sequence goes on along the minus strand of NC_044553.1, from coordinate 124,939,943 downwards.
ACAATAAAGTGAATACTGTTATTGTTTCGCAGTACTGGAGATATTGAGTTCAGAATTTGTACTGTTTTGTGATATAAATGCAAATATGCTAGTTGATTCCATTTTGAGTTATAAACCAGTAAACTCTGTTCTTATTTTTATTAGAAAAAGAAAATATTTTATTTCAGTGTAGAATTTTGTAGGCAGAAATTTAGTTAATAATATTCTTGAAACTTCTACCTCTACATAATACACAATATGTTTTTCTTTTTTATTTTCATTTATTTGAGACAGAGTATCGCTCTGTTGTCCAGGCTGGTATCGCTCTGTTGTCCAGGCTGGAGTGCAGTGGCGCCATCTCAGCTCACTGCAACCTCCACCTCCCAGGTTCAAGCGATTCTCCTGCCTCAGTCTCCAGAGTAGCTGGGATTACAGGCGCCTGCCAACATGCCCAGCTAATTTTTGTATTTTTAGTAGAGATGGCGTTTCACCATGTTGACCAGGTTGGTCTCGAACTCCTGACCTTGTGATCCTTCCGTCTCGGTCTCTCAAAGTGCTGGGATTACAGGCATGAGCCACCGCACCTGGCTGACTATTGGTGAAATTTTAATGGGGGGCTTGAGAATTAGATGCAAGAATATGTTAATAATAATTTTCTGGTTTTGTTTGTTGTATTGTGCATGTATTGCATGTGTGTGTGGGGGGGGCACACACATATTACTGTAATAGATTTGTAATGTATAGAATTATATATCTGTATATACACATATAGACACACAATTGTGTTTGTAGAAAATATATATGAAAGCAGAGTTTTTCAACTTTGGCACTATCGCTTTTGACATTGGGCCATTTAATTCTTTGTTGTGGGCATTTCCTGTGAATTGTAGGATGTTTAGCGACTTGCTTTTCCTTTAATAACTAAATGACAGTAGCACTTCCTCACACCATTCTCCAGACTAACAACTAAAAATATCTTGAGATATTATCAGATGTTTCATGGAGGGCAAAACTCCCCCTGGTTGAGAATCATTCTACTAAAGTATTTGGAGATGACAGAGCATCGGGTTCGTTTCTATATGTTGTTAAAATATCTTTCAAAGTTGAATGTAAAATTAAGACATTTTCAGAAAAATTAAATGGGCTAATTTGTCACCAGCAAATCTGTACTACAAAACATGCTAACAGTAGTTTTTTGGCCTGAAGGGAAATAACATTGAATCTAAACTCCAAATTAGAAGAAATTAAAAGCACAGAAATGATAAGTATATGAGTAACAGGAAATACTTTTTTTATCTGCCAATTTCGTTGAAGGGAAACTGAGTATTTAAGTTGAAAAAGATATCATTTTATTGTGGGGTTTATGATGTGCATAGAAAAATTTATACTAAAAAAATCACAAAAGACGGGGAATAAAGGAAATGTTATGGTCATCAGGTTTTGTTGTTGTTGGGTTTTTTTGTTTGTTTTAATAGACTTTCTTTTTAGGGCAGTTGTAAGTTCACAGCAAAATTGAAAGAAAGCTACAAAGATTTCTCAGACATCATTGTGTCCACACATGCACAGCCTGACCCTCTGTGGTCATTCTCCTCTGGAGTGGCACATTAGTTACTGCCAGTGAACCTGCATTAGCTGACATATCCTTATCACCTAGGTCCATAGTTTACACTAGGGTTCACTCTTGCTGTCATAGGTTCTATGAGTTTGGGCAAATGCAATACCAGTATAGTATCATGCAGAATACTTTTCTGCCCTAAAAGTTCTTGGTGCAAATGAATAGGATAGGTGGAGCACAGATCACGTTTTAGTAAAATGTTGCCTTGTTTTGATTTGACAAAGTAGCCATCACTATCCATCACCGGAGAGAATGTAAACATAGAAAAAGGATTTTTCACATTGTATATGAAGTTGTTTTTTACATTATATATGAAGTTGTAAAAAATTACCTCTAAGTAAAATTTAGGTTAAGCATAAGTTGATGATTATTGTAATACGATTAACTCAATACAAAAGCAATGCTACTAACTCATTATGCAATTTAAAATGAATACTTAAAATGCAATTAAGCAAAAATAAGAGAAACAAGAAACAGATTGTACAGTTTTTAAAACTGGCAACACCTTTCATTTAACATATTTATGAACTAAATTATCCAAGTACAAGGTAGAGATTGTCATATTAGACATCTAATGTTGTCTACCAGAAACACACATTAAACATAAAGACACAGGTGAAAAGTAAACCTATAGGAAAAGATAAACCATATCCACAGCAAGTATTAGGAAGCTTGTGTGGCTGTATTAGCAAAATGCAATGTAGACTGGAAAAGAGGGTGCATTATAAGAGAAAATGGGGGCGTTTCATAATTACGAAATAACCAATTCATCAGAGGACAATAATATTCCAAAAGGGACACCCACTTAATAAAGCCTCATAATTCATGAAGGAAAGTAAGCAGAACTGAAGGGAGAAATGGATAAATGACAGTAATAATTAAAGATTTTAACATCCCTCTGTTCATCACTGATAGAACAGTAAGACAAACCAATCATATGGCTATGGAATATTTCAACTTCATTATAAATAACCTTGATCTTATTGACATTTATAAAAACTATACTTAAAATGCTGAATATACATTGTTTTCTTGTGTATTGAAAGCATCGCCAACATAGGCCAAATGCTGAATCAAAGAGTAAGTTTAAATGAATTTAAGTTTTAGATTTTATAGAATATATTCTCTGATCACAATAAAATTTACTTTGAAATCAATGACATGAGATACACAGGAAATCCCCAAATAGTTGTAAATAACATGAAAAACTAACTCATAGTTCACAAAAGAAATCAAGAGATAATTTAGAAAAAATATAATCAAGGAAAACAGTATATTGAATAAATATCTGCACCTAGATGTTTATTTCAGCACTATTCACAATAGCCAAGATACGGAATCAACATAAGCGTCCAACAACAGATGAATGGTTAAAGAAAATGTGGTATATTGGGCGGGCACGGTGGCTCATGCCTGCAATCCCAGCACTCTGGAAGGCCAAGGTGGGTGGATCACTGGAGGTCAGGAGTTCAAGACTAGCCTGGCCACCATGGCGAAACTCCATTTCTACTAAAAATATAAACATTAGCTGGGCATGGTGGCACGTCCTCAGCTACTCGGGAGGCAGAGGTGGAAGAATCACTTGAATCCAGGAGGCAGAGGTTACAGTGAACCAAGATCACGCCATTGTACTCCAGACCAAGACTCCATCTCAGAGAGAGAGAGAGAGGGAGGAAGGGAGGGAGGGAGGGAGGGAGAGAGAGAGAGAGAGAGAGAGAGAGAGAGAGAGAGAGAGGAAGGAAGGACGGAAGGAAGGAGAAGAGGAAGAGGAAAAGGAAAAGAAGGAAGGAAGGAAGGAAGGAAGGAAAAGTTATGTTATACATACATACATACACAATGAAGTACTATTCGGCCATAAAAGAGAAGGAAATCTTGTCCTTCACAGCAACATGCATGGAAATGGAGGATATAATGTGAGGGAAATGAGTCAAGAAAAGAAAGGTAAACATTACACCTTCTCACTCATATACAGAAGCTAAAATATTTTGATCTTACAGAAGTTAAAACAGAGGATGCTAGAGGCTGGGAAGTGTAAGAGGAAGGAAGGGATAGGAAGAGATTTGTTAAAAGATTCAAAATTAAAGCTAGATAGGAATAATAAGTTCTAATGCTCTATACCATTATGGTATGACAATAGTAACAACCATATACAGTTTCAAATAGTTAGCAAAGGATATTGAATGTTCCCAAAACAAAGAAATGATAAATGTTTGCAATGATGGATATGCTAATTACTATCATCTCATCAGGGTAATTAAATATATACACTATGTGTACTGAAACATCACTATGTACACAAATATGCACAATTATGATGTGTCAGTTAAAAATAAAATTATAACACAGCTACATATTTGTGGTGCAGAGTTAAATTGAAAGGGTAATTTATTACTTGAACTTCTTGTATTGGAAAAATACGTAGGTTTAAAAGTCAATTAAAAAATAAGAAACAAATAAATTGAAGCATAATTTGAAAAAAATAAAATAGAGGTAATCAAAGAAAGAAATTGGAAGTAAATAGTAAATTCACAAAGTGAAACAAATGTTACTTTGAAAAGATCAATAAAGTTGTTACATACTAGTAAGACTAAGAAAAAAAGACCAATAAAAGAAGAAATATTACAGAACCTCTGTATTTAAATGATAACTATTATGAATAATTCCATACTCACGAATTTGGCAGTTTAAAGTTCTTAAAAGAGACAAATTACCAAAGCCTATTTAAGAATAAACTGATAATGTGATTTTTTTCTGTATCTATGTGTATCCTTATATTCTAGGTTTTCTAATTTATTGGCCTATGGTTGCTCATAGTAGCCTTTAATGATCCTTAGAATTTCAACAAAGAAATTAAGAAGAAATTGAAAAATGTATTGAAGCCAATGAAAATGGCAACGCAGCATACCAAAACCTATGGCATACAGCAAAAAGCAGTAGTAAGAGGGAAATTTATACTTACAATTTCCAAGATCAAAAAAAGTGAAAAACCTCAAATAACCTGATACATTTTTTAAGTTCACTATACATTTTAATCTATGATATAAATATTACCTAAAGATATAATTGAACATCATGTATCATAACAATGCAATGCAATTTTGTAAATACCTCCATGGCACAAGGATTATTTTCCTCAGATTCAACCTTGTAATTGTGTTTTGTTTGCTTTCTGAAAATCACGCTTTATAAAGAACACAAGTAGAGCTTGTTAAAATGATTGTCACAGATGTACTGTTGACTATTTCAGAAAACACCACATTCATTCATTCCTATAAATTTTATTCACTAATTATGAAGAATAAAATATAATCCATACTTGTCATGAAATAGCGGTTTCTTCTTCCAGTCTAATCAGGGAACTAATAAATGCTTAGTTCATGGCAAAACTTCCAGTTGATTTCCATTGACTTAATTACTTCTTAGGGTCTAGCCTCATCAATGGAGAAAAAGCACTTTTTTCTTCAGGCAACAGCACATTAACAGCACTGAATAAAAAACATGGCAAATTCAATGGTTGTCAGCATTGCTTTAGTAATTTTCAGACTATAAATAAAACTATAACCATAAATAAAAGAGGGTTTATTAATATCTTTTCAGGAGAGTGATACATTCTGAAGGTTTCTTGTTATTCTATTGAATAGCAAGGACTTCCAAACTGAAACGTCTTACGGCTGAAACTTAGTTACATTCCTCAGATTTTAGCCTTATTAATGAAATTCCAAAAGTGTTATAAGATTCAATTTGTCTTGAAATTATAAATTTCTAAGATATTTTTCAAAATACATGCCTTCAAACAAATGAGAAAATCATTCATTCTTAATAATACCTAACAGTTCGTCCCTTGCTTCCCAGAAGTCAAACGTGAATTTAAAAAATGGGTTTTCCTGTTCAAAAAATAGGTTTTCCTGTTCAAAAAATAAAGTTTCTGCCCTTTTAAAAACTTGTTAGGATTTCATGTGCCAAAATGTTGAAAACTGCATATTCAAACATAGTTCCCACAGGAACACATATTCCTCACCTCTCACACCTTTGAAGACACAGGAGACAGGCACTAGAAATGTTCCCTTCTTTCCAGCTGATGTTAAATAGTTTGCTTCATGAGATTATCAGAATACAGTGTTAAATTTTCATTTTCCATTACTCTATCTAGTAAAATTGAACTTAGGTAGAATACTGCCAGAAGAATTACACAGTGATTGGTAAACTGGCCTAAAATAATCAGGCTTTTTATTTATAATTCCCTTTTTAAAGTTGTCATTTGACAATAGCTTCAATCTTCAGGCAAAAGAAAATGAGGTGCCATGCTATATTAAAATATTCCACATTAAAAGAAAATGCAAAATCTGAAAATAGCTTCGGTGCTACAGACATTTAAAAAGTTACAATTGTTAAAACTCTGAATAAAAAGATCTTGAGAACAGGTACGTTTCAAAACACTATTTTACACACTGTGGAAAAAAGTATTTTTCAAATAACATGATATATGGTTTACATATTTCAGTCTCAGTTTTTTTTTTTTTTTTTTTTTTTTTTTTTTTTTTTCCTGCAACACTGTTTTGCATTAAAGTTTCTCATGTGGTTTACTAGATGGGTTCCTGACTCACTGTCCCAATCTTGGATCTCAGCCACACTGGGTTTAGCTGACAGATGTCATGACTATCAAGACTGATAGTTCCAGAAGCAGGGTCGTACAACCTCAGCAGGAGCCAAAGCACTGTTGATTTGCCAGAACCACTTGGGCCAACTAGTGCTGTGACATCCTGACGGAGGAAAGGCTGAAATCCTGAAATACGGGCACCTCTGGGCGAGCCGGATAGGCAAAATGCACGTTCTTAAACTCCAAAGCACCCTGGAAGCTTTTCTCATTGAAGGTGACCCCCTCGTTAAAAGGCAGCTTGGGCTCTCTCTCCAAGAGCTCCCAGAGGCGCCCCCGGCACCCAGTCCTTTCAATCAGCTCTGAGTAGAAAGAGCTCAGACTTTCAATGCTTATTCCAACCCAGAAAGCATTCATTAACCCAGAAAGCATACATTAACCCAGAAAGCATACATTAGAAAGGAAGAGGGTTCACCCACGGTCATGTGGGCACTGCCCATCAGCAGCCCTCCTTTGTACGGGACAGAAAGCACAGTCAGGTTTCCGCAGAGCCTAGTTGTTCCAAAGAAGCCAGCCAGAGTAATGCCTCTTTCCTTGCTAACTGCATCACGTGGTCCACTTTGCTGGCATATATCTGTATTTCAGTCATTTCTTTCCCAAAACCTCAAACAGTTCTTACACTGCCAGTACATTCCTCAGCTAGCTGAGTGGCTTGTGCCAGGGAATCCTGGGTGACTTTGGTCAGTTTCCGTAGATATCGTCCATAAATTACAGCAATGATTGACACTGGAGGCACCGCTCCAAACAAAGGTGGGCAGATCAGGTGAGACACGAAACATCATACTGATGGCTACAGAAGGCCCCGGCCCTGAGCCTATCTGAGAGGTTTTCAGTCACGGAGCGCCCCACGAGTGCAGTGTCTGATGAGAGGCGGTTAATCAATTCTCCTGTGCGAATCTCGTCAAAGAAAGCAACCCTGCCTCAGAAGGGAGGAGAATGAAGTTCTCAGCCTATTCCCAATGCGCTGACCTGGAGTTTGCAAGAGGTAGACATGAATGGCATTGGCGGCTGCACCACACAGCAACAGGCCACTGAGCCTAAGGCAGAGGCGGGTCAGGCTGACGCTGTAGTCCACAGGGGGCTGGTATAGATGGCATCGATGACCTTACCCGGGAAGAAGGGGGAAGACATGGAGCTAACACTGGACATCGTGAGAAATCCAACTGCACCTGCCAGCCTCGGGCGCTCAGGTTACACCAGCCCCAGGAACTTCGTGGCCCCAGAGTCAGGCCGCCGCGGATCGCAGCCGCGTCTCCTCCCCGGGAGGCGCCTCCGGCCGCTGCCGCAAGGCCTCTTTTCCCGCCCAGGCAGTGGCGGTGGGACCTGGGAACCCGGCGCGGGGGAGCCAAGGAGCGGCCGGCCCGGCTCAAGAGCTCCGCACCTGCAGCTGCCGCCCGAGCCCACAGCCCCAGGGGCCGCGCGAGGCCCGCGCCGCCCCGCGAGCCGCCCGTACCCCGCCCCCACAGCAGCTCCTCCAGCGGCGCGCGGCTCCAACCCCCGGAGCAGCGCCGTCCCCGCGCCGGTAGCGGCGCCGGCCTCAGGCCCGTGAACTGCCATAGGGACCGGGGGGCGCGGCTGGCCCGGCCCGCGCGCAGGATACCGGAGGAGCCGCCTGGGCTCGGCGGGACCCTGGGGCCGGTACATCTTAAAGAACTAGAAAAGCAAGAATAAACCAGACCCAAAATAAGTATAGAGGAAGGAAAGAGTAAAGGTAAGAGCAGAAATTAATGAAATTGAAATGAAAAAAAAAAAAAAATCAACAAAATGTAAACTTCGTTTTTAAAAAAAGATAAACCACTAACCTTTAGCCACACACACACACACACACACACACACACACACACACACACACACACAGACAGAAAAAAACTAAATAAAATCAGAGATGAAAAAGGGGACATTATCATTGATACTGTAGAAATTCTAAGGATCATTAGAGGCTAGTAGGAGCCAGTAAATTAGAAAATCTAGAATAAATGGATACTTTCCTAGACACATCCAATCTAGCAAGAATGAACCATGAAGAGCTCCAAAACCTGAAAAGACCAGTAAGTAATATTAGAGATGGAAACAAAACATTTCCTAGGAAAGGCCGGGCGCGGTGGCTCCCGCCTGTCATCCCAGCACTTTGGGAGGCGGAGGCCCGTGGATCACGAGGTCAGGAGATCGAGACCATCCTGGCTAACACGGTGAAACCCCGTCTCTACTAAAAATACAAAAAAAACTAGCCGGGCGAGGTGGCGGTGCCTGTAGTCCCAGCTACTCAGGAGGCTGAGGCAGGAGAATGGCGTGAACCCGGGAGGCAGAGCTTGCAGTGAGCTGAGATCTGGCCACTGCACTTCAGCCTGGGCGACAGAGCGAGACTCTGTCTCAAAATAAAATAAAATAAAATAAAAATATATATGCTATACTATATATATATGCTATATGTAAAAATCTGTGTGATTCTAAATTAAAAAGAACAAAGAAATAAGGTGTTCTTCAAAATCCTATTAAGTGATGAAGTGTTAAATATTAGGTTAAGAGATCCCTTCATTGGTATTAAGTATTTTCCCTTAATGTTTTACTATAACATCTGTTGACATATTTAAAAGTTTATATTGTACAACTAATGATTTAAATCTGTCTACCATGTATATGGACAGAGCATAATTTGTTTAATCATCCATCTACTACTATTGGACCTTGAAGTGATCCTCCCTTTTTTTATTATCCTGAGAGATACATCATAGTTATTTCAAAAGATTTTTACTCTATTTTAATTTATTATGTTCCTGTGTTAAGCTAAGGTCTTTGAGAAATTAAATTATACCAGCTTTACTCTAGTAACCAAATGGATTAATTCATTCAGTGAAGAGAGTTCTCTTATGCAGACTATATAATTGAAGAGTTCATAGAAAGAACACTGTCTTTGCATTCAGATTGGACTTTAAGCTCAACCCTTCCCTGGCATTATAACATTAGGTATTATGACTTAATATTCAAATATTGTGCCCTAATCTGCAAAATAAGAGATAAAATAATATCTCTTTGACTTGTAGGAAGCATTAAATAACACAACTTACATAATTATCTAATAAGAATTCTAGAACGTAACAAGCCATCATAGTCTTTTTCTATCCTACCAAAGGTAAGAAAAATGACGTCTTAGGACCTGGTCATCATATATAACACACTTGAAACTCCAGGTTTACTATTCTGGTATTACAGCAATTAATTCTCTGAAACTAAATTGCTTTCCTATTTTCTGAATTCTCTCCAAACTTCTCTTAGTTAGTTTCAATGTTAGAAAAATATGATTTCCTCCCCTTGGAATAGAATCACTTAGGACAATTTTATACCACACCCATTAAATGTTGTTTTTTAATTGCACATAATTCCCTGAGAAAATCTGAATCCCTGAATCATAGATTTCACACCATAGCCTTCCCTAAAGGCTCATTAGCATATGCATCAAAAAACGAATGAACTATTTCCTAATGTCCACTTCTAAACTGATTAATATTTCAAAAAGCCAATTTTCATTTTACCTTTTATGTTACATATTCATGAGAACTTTTCACATATATATTTAAAATTTTGTAGAGTATATTCAGTATATGTTTCAAAACATCTTTGGGCCATATGTATTTTGTGCTAAAGTTTCTCTTTATAAAAAAAACAAAGCAGGAGATGAGAGTTTTTATGTGTGGGAAATGAATTCAATTATTATTTTCTAAGGGAGATTAGAGAGGAAAATACATTTTCCAGTTAATTCTGTGACCAACAAAAGTAAGCAATATAGCTGAGAAATTCATCTGAGCTGAAAAGTTGATTATATATAATTTTTCTCTAACAGAGCCACAACCAATGAGACAGTTATAGTTTCACCAAGTCAGATGTCAGCCAGAGGACTTACAGTTTTGACACTTGGCAAGGCAAAGCAAAGAAAATGTGAAGGATCCTCATTTACTTGTTAGCCTGAAAACTTAGTGTCAAAAAAGCACTATTCATCATTGGCTGTCAAACACAGGATAGTTCTCTGTCACTGGAAACTTCTGCAGAAAGGATAATCACTACGATTAAATGGCAGTGGATTTAAAATATTTCAGTAGTGGTTAAAATAACTGTTGAATACTGATGGTATAATATCAAATCAAAGGTGCAAAACTGTCCACTAATTATCTGGAGTATAAAATATCTGATCACAGCCACAGAAATTGATGAGGGCTTAATCATGCTTTTTGGAAATATAGTAAAGAAGATAATCATTTTTCTACCTTAAAAAAATAAATTTTGGACCATGTCCTTCAAGGAATACAGTTTGTATTGTTGAAAATTAGCTCTGATTATATAATTTACTCTAGCTGTTGCTTTCAATTTATTTATCTCTATTTTCTGGTTATTCCTCTAACACAAAGATACTGAGGACTTTCTCTGTGCTAGGCAGCAGCTGCAAAGCTAAGTTATGGAATACAGAGATGTGAAACAATGCTAAACCTGGCTCAGAAACAGTTCATTGCCTCATGAATTTTTAGCTTAGTCCTAGTCCCATAAACATTTCTATGTGAGTGGCTGGGATTGGGGAGTACCTCACTCTCCTCTAGGGACAGGCCATGTCCTAAGCAGTAGTTTGAAGATATCACTTGGGAGAATTTAGGTCTGGAGACTGTAGAAATCAGCGAGGTTTCAAAGAATCATGATTACATTGCAAAGTCTCATGGGCAGGAGTAGAGAAGAAGTAATATGTTGTATTTCCTCTTTTGTAGTGTGAGTTAGTTGATCTAAATGTCCACTGTGTTTTCTCTATCTTTGAATTATGCATAACAGTGTAGATAGTAAAGAGCTGTCAAGAGACCATGAGATTTCAAATAAACAGGTAAGAGCATTCTCCAGGAAATTTTAAAAGAACTAATTAGAGTCCACCACGTGTTCAGTGTCAGTTCAAAGACACAGAGAGATAGGTGCTCAACAGATGGAATATGCTGGAACCCATAAAAATGACAAAGATGGGAAGGCACAAAATCAGCAGAGCTGTAATCAATAACCAATGAATTGGTACTCTCTTCTGCCTTTCCCACTGTATTTGGGTCTTTGTAGGTTACTCAATCATGTTTGAAATGATGAAAAACCATTGTTCATTCTCAAGGCAAAAGAATTATATATGCTTTGGGGAAAAAGAAGGATAAGGGAAGGTTTTTAAACTTTTATAATGGGCCATACTACATGTAGTACACAAATCTAAAATTCATTTTTTTTCCTAGAAAGACAGATCTTAAACCGGCTAGAAGTAATAGATAATGTGGTTCATCAGAGCTGTATACTCTTAAATTCAGATTTTCTGAATCCATCTCACATTATCCTAGTCCCACAAGATAACTGCAAAAATGTCTTGTTGCCAAATACATTCAACGGTGAACTATACAGTTGCCTCCAAGAAATTCACTGCACATTGGTCTGTTCATTGTTTAAGAAATCTTGCAGCTAAAAACAAACAAAAATGTACTTAGTATGTTTTAAGATATAGCATCTCCAAGATGATTTGAAACGTACGTTCCTTGTTGTTTCTCTGAATATCTCTCTAAAGAACTGTTGGAAAATATTGCTTCACATGATTGATCTTGCATTTGACTGACCCGCATTTACACCTATGCCTATTTTGTGTGGGTGATCAATTCATTTGTCAAGAGTGCTTTCATAATTATGCATTAAAATGCACAAGATTGTCATTCCTCAAAAATGCTACTACTGTCACCTGTAATTAAGTCTACCAAATTTACACTAGAAAACAAACACAGGGAGAACAATGGGTAGTTGTTAGATCATTTAGCAATCAGAGGTAAAAATTTGTAGCAGAAATGTAAATTATTGTCATTTCTCAAATTATTTTTCAAAGGACAATGTTGCCTTATTAACTAATATTTGACTGGGGACATTTACAACCATTAATCTAGAAAAGAAATTCTTCTACTGCAGTGCACTTCCTCTACATACATGTGTGAATGAGTGTCTGTCCATTTTCTTTAACATTCCAAGTTACTTATTCATTCATTAGGTAATCTTTTCACATGGAACAAAATTTTTGTGGTCATTTATAATAGTCTGAAAAAAAGATTTGGGGTGATTATAACCCTATTTAGATATTTCTGCCTACATCTATATCATATCAAAAAAAAAGTAAAATCTGTTGACTCTCACAACTTACTAGCCAAATCTTAGATGCTGGTTGAAAATGAAGATACCTGGGTTAGTTCCCAAAAACTATGATGAATTTGGTTGTGAGTAAGAGCTAGAAGTCTATTCTTAATAAACTCTAGTGAATCTGATATTAGTTGGTGTGGGAAGCAGGCTTAGAGAATATCGATCTATTGCAAAAAGCGCACTTCTCTTTGGACACCTGAAAAAAAGAGCATGCATTAAATGCATTCAAACTCTATCAAGAATACTTCATAAAATGGTTCCAAAAATATATTGATATAGCATATACAATTTTGATAACTTCCAGGGTAATGCAGATAATGTTTTTAAATGAGTTCATTTGTTTTGGCTTTTCCTTCTCCCCATTTTTCACTATATATTGTGGATCTGCCACCTTTTAAAACATAGATGACACTTCCACTTCCCACTCCCACTAATATACTCACAGCTCCTCTTTAGTGAAAATTCTATTGAATGTTCTTGTGCTCCAACAGAAGGAAAAACACAGTAGCACTATTAATCATACCACTATTAATTAGCTGCATTATGTGGTCTAACATTTTTCTTTATCATTCTGAAACTGGGTTTATCTGATATGTTGATACATTCATACAATTTGAAAGAGTCAGTTGAAGTCATAAGAACCCAATATTAGCACTTTTTCAGTGAATGCAGGCAAATCAGTTATTCCATCGTAAAATCGTATTTTGCTCTTCTGTTAATATCATATTTATAAAAGTATCGTGGGGATGCCAAATGCTAAAACTGGAGCTGGTCTAGTAACTAGAAATCCCCACCCAGGGAGCACACGTACATATCTCCCTACATCCTAATACTGTGATGTGTTTTGAGCACAGACATTAGAACTTCATGAAGTTTTAACTGTTGAGTCTTTCCCGAGCATCACCAAGTTACGATTTAGGCAATGTGTGACTGAAATTCATTCATTCATCGTGCACAGGCACAATCACATAAATATTGCACAAAATATGTCCCTAACTGAAACCGACAGGAACAAAAACATATTTCACTCTTCATAAAGAAGTTTGTGAGGAAATATTACTCTGTGATTGTATAGACATGTTTCCTGATAATACATTGACATTCACAAACAGTAGATTGCTCTGCAGTTTGTAAACATTTTAAGTTGCATAAACTTCCCCTTGATTTTCAAAGATAGTGTAACACTGTCTACTAAAACTTTTTTGTTTCAACTAAGTACTCTCACATATATTCGTTTATAATAATGTTATTATTTTTGAAAGTGTTTTCCATTCAAGGAAAAGAAGTAAATTCCTATGTCAAAGTAACCAAGGTGTTTGAAGAATAGGTATTAGCCAGAGAGGTCTAGATGGTAAAATCAATCTTCAAGCCTCAAAGAAGCTCCGTGAACAGAGAGGAATGCCAGGTGTCACACAGCTTTCCTTCACTTTAACTTATTCTTGACTACAGCCTGTATACGTGTTCCTGGGACATTTAAACTCATAAAGGATTTCTTACGATCTTTACTAAATACATTAAGAAGAATGCCAGCCAGCGCCCTTCTGTGAACTGGGACATGTATGTAGTCATGTAATTAAAACAGGTAACATGAACTCTGACTTTAAAATATATTATAGATACAAATGCTCTAAGCTAGGAAAGGTTTTCCACATCCACAGTCAATGATGCGAACCTTTCATTCCTCAGAAATAATCCCTTTTTAGGTCATTGGAAGAGTACAACTGCTGCAGCTCCTGATGCAATATCTTCATGAGCCCAGAGCGCACACAAATCCTAAGGGAACTACCATAGTACAGCGCTCATTCCTGGCACCGGAACAAAGGAAACACACTCTGTCCCGCACGTACCTGCCGGAGCAGGCCACTGTCTTCTTCTGCGAGATTTAAAAAGCTCCCCCAAAACGTTATTACTCCCATCACCAGTACACACAAAATGGGGGAAAGTCTGTTTCCAGTTCTCGGCCTTTAAACAACTCTAATGTCAGTACTCATGGTGGCATATATTACAAAGTAATCAACAGTGCACACTTGGGGGTAAACCACATATTGAGCGAATGAAGACCTTACTGTGATTAAGATTAGATCAAACAATAGCACAATATAAGGAAAATTTATCTGAATTCTATAATGAACATACATGCTGTAATAACATTTAAAAAGCATGGCAGCCTATGCCAAACCAGTGAGAATAGTTTTGTGCAAACAGTGGGTCTTTGTGTGTTTGAACTCCCACCATGTGAGGGCAAACTCGATATGCATGCTAATGACCTACAATTATGAAATTAAAAAAGAAAAATGCTAAATGATGCCAGAGTGAACCTCAGTGAAGGCCACAGAGACCCACTCTCTTTAACTTCTTACAAATAAAACATAAATTAGAAACACAAATAATAATGAGTAGCTCTATGCAAATGAAGTAAATGGATTGTGTAGGAGATTAACCCCATAAGTTTGTTTCTTCTTAAAAAGTTTCTTGACCAGCTCTTTGATGATTGTGATGTTTATCTCCTTCTTCTCTGCAGCCAAGCCCAGCAAAAGAATGGCACAGAGCAGTTGCTGCCCAAGCCTGGGTGCTCCTGGTGTTCCTGTGCAGACTGGCTGTGCAGTATGGTTGTCGTGGGGAGAACCCTCCTTGGCCTCTCCTGGTGCAGGCTCCACGCTGTCGGTGAGGCTCATCTCACAAAGATCTTTGGAGAGTTGGAGGTGGGGATCTGAGTGCAGTGCCAGCACTCCCTGCTCCTGCCTGCCCACCCCGCCTGAGGGCTCTACTCACCACCAGGCTTGTCGGCGGCCCCAAGCTCCTGGGGGACTGGGGCTCCTGGACCAGGCTCATCAGCAGGGTTCTGGGCAGTGGCCAGGAATTTGTGGTTCTCCTTGTTGTAGTCACCACAAGCTGTAACAGCATCTCCTAGAGCGCCAGCAGCTTCACCTGGACGGAGGGGTGCTCAGCTGTCACGCCGCTGCCGGTGCCCACCCTCACACCCACGCCCACCCCCACAGAGATGTTGCACACCCTACCTTCATCTCCTCCCTGTGCTGGGCCAGCCTGATGATGTTGTCCTCCCATTGCTGCATCTTTGGCACTGGCCCCTGGCTCTGTTATAAGGTGATGAACTTTCCTGCAAGAGAACAGGACTCAGACGCTGGGGCCCCTCCTAGGGCCCTGCAGCTCCCCATGCCGTGCCCTGGCCTCCCACTCACTGATGGCATCTCTCTCTCCAGTACTGGATGAATCAAAGTTCTTGTTTCTCCACCTGCTCCCTCAGGTTCACCTTCTCCTCCAGGTGGTCCATAAAGTGGCTGGTGTCACCTGCCCCCAGGCTGGAGCTGTCTCTGGCCTGGCACACCCCTCCCCAGAGGCTGGTGCCCGCCTCCCAGCCCTTCTTGGATGGGGCAGAGGTTACCATCTCCCTCACCTCATCCAGCTTCTCCTGTAGCTCCTCTACTTGCTGCTCCAACTGCAGTGCGCTCTCGTTCTCGTTGTTCTGGACAAAGAGAAGCAATCAGCAGCCACCCACTGCAGCTGGAGACCCCAGAACTTGGTGTCTGCCTCCCATGGCACCGGGAAGGGTGGAGGCAGGTTAGAAAAATTATCTCTCTCTCCCACAGCCACCAGAGCAGGGCTCTGGCTCACAGGTGGTTTTAGAAGTAACATTTCACATGAGGGCTACATTGCCCCATTTTACAGGTGGGGAAACAAAGGCCTGGAGGGCTAGGGAGGAAGGCAGGCTCCCTAGGTAGGGCAACGCACCAGCTCCTCAAAGTCACTCTGTGGCTCAGCCAACTGCTGAAGCCTCTCCTCCTGCTCCCGAAGCCTCTTATTTTGCCCCCGGTTTAGGAGACTTACACGCTGATTGTTCTCCACCTGGGCCTGGAGCTCTGCTGACACTCTCTTTAGTTCCTTCCTCAGGTGCTGCAGCTCCTCCTCAGAGGGCACTGCTGGGGGCTCCGGGGGCAGGGGTTCAGCTTGAGAAAGGAAGCAGACAACAAGGGCCTCTGGATTCTCAAAAACCAAAAAAAAAAAAAAAAAAAAAAAAAAAAAAAACCCTCCTCTTGGTGCACAGCTCCTCTCAGGCTCCCCAAACTTGGCCTCACTGCTAATGATTCCTCGCACCCGGATGGTAGCCAATCTTCCAACCACTTTCAGATGGAGAGCACTGTGGGTGGCTGACAATGGGCCCTCTGTGCTGATGGGGACACTGAGGCTCATGGAGATGACAAGACTTGCCGTCTCCTGGCACAGACCTCTTTCCCTCTGCCTCAAAGCCCTTCCATCCACCCACCTCCGTGGGGCATTCTAAGCCCCCCCACAGCCCTCTGATGCCAGGCCTGCTCCCAGGTCACGCCACCCCATCTTACCCATCTGGTTTTTGAGTTTGGACAAGCTCCTCTCCAGGTTCTCTACCTGATGTGTATCATGCTTCTTCTCCTTCTTCAACATGCAAACCTGCCCAAAGCACAGGGATAAAGGGCCCTGGAGAGGGGCTGGTGGCTGCTGGCTACCATCTCCCTCTCTGTCCCCATCTCCACAAGACCCAGACCCGTGACCACCTCTGGCTGTACTATTCCCACGTTACAGATGCCCAGAAAGATCCAGTGACCCATCTAAGATGGGGGAGCTGAAGGGTCAGATCTCACCTCCTGCAACATTTTCCTCATCCTCTGCTGCCACCGGGCCCTCTCTTCTATATGTTGAGCATATTCATCTCTCTCTAGCTGGGCTTGTTTAAGCGACTCCTTCATCTGCAAGAATGGGCACAGAAGTTAGGAAGGGCTGTCACTGGTTCTCACCTGCTCCTGGCCACTTGGGATCATCTTCCTTCCACATGCCTCCCTCTGCAAAACCTCACCCGTGTCAGGCGTGCTTTCAGCCGTGCCTTCTCCTGTATGGACCGCTCTAACTGCCACTCAATAAGTGCTTGACTGCGGCTTGAGAACTGGATGGTGAAGAGTGAGAAGTTTCCATCTGGTGAGCCTGGGCCATTCCACACAGTGCCCCTTAAAGGGGCTAGGGCTAGGCTCAATATACAACTCGGTCAGTAAAGATCAACGCACTTCCAAGCCCATGGTCTGGTTTTTAAAAGAACTCAGTAAACTTGGAAGGGACAGGGAAAGAGATCGAATTCACAGCTGGCTAACAGAGGCCCAGAGAGATCAGATAATATTGCTATTGTTATTACTGTTGTTACCACTGGCTGAACCTTTCTGGACTACTTCACCAGCTCCCATGCTAGCAATCCCATTTAATCCTCGCAACCACCATAGGAGACAGTTACTATGATGACGGCTATTGTATAGATAAGAAAATATGGAGTATTTGAGGTTAAACGCTTGCCCAACATCACTTAGGCAGAGCTGGGATTTGAACACCCAGATCTATCTCATTCTCTAAGCCCATTTTTCTTGCTGGGGTTGGAGGTACAGATAGGAAGGGGACAATTAATCTTTCGCTCAGTTTTTGAAATGATGATACCTTTGCATAGTGCAAAACTCAGAAGGTACAGAAGGGAAGTATCTCCCAGCCACCTTGTTGCTCTCTCCTGAGTTTTTTTATGAACCTTGCAGACATGTTTTATGTATACTATCATAATATGTACCCACACACACGCACACGTTTCCTGTCTCTACAGAAATGGTAACATACTAAAGGTATTCTTCTGGACCTTCACAGAACAAGTACCCAATACCCCACCTAGGACTTGGCCAAGATCGCAGCCAGGTAAGGGCAGGGCAGGCATTTGACCTCCAAGCTCTGTGTCCAGTGCTCCCTCCCCACTATGCCCCCGAATTCAACTACAGCAGCTGACTCAGCCCCAGGCTGCCTCTAACAACCACCCACAAAAGCAGCAAGACATGGCCATGCTGCCTCCTGGGCAGGACACTCCATCCTGCAGAAGGGACCTTTAGGCTCACTCCTCCATCTGCGAAGCCGGGCTCCCAGGGGACGGGGCAGGTGGTTGGACTCACCTGGTTCGCCTTCTTCTGTGTGGCGGTGACAGCAGACAGAGCCTGCTCTAACTCTCCTATATGCTGCAATGAACATTGCAGGCGGCTGACCAGATCCTTGGACTCTTCTGTAATGAGAGAGTTGAGATGGGGCCCAAAGGACTCCCCCTAAAGACCTGTCAAAGTGCCAGGTTGAAGGATGACAGGGTGCCCAGATTCCCACCTTCAAAGTATCTGAGAGAACGTTTCGTGTGATACAGGTCTGTACTTAGTTTTCTTTTCTGCATGTTCAGTCTCTGGATTTGAACCTTTGGGAGAAAAGCCAAGCAAGTGCTGAAAGAGAAGGAAATAAACATTCTCCGGAGGACAGGAGAAAACTTCACACCCTCCACTCACCTCTAGCTCCCTTTCAGTTTTCTGTTTCTCGTTGTTTGCCTTCTTTTCCTATAGGAAGAGGAAGACAGAGCTCTTACCAGGGGTAGGCAGAGACGGCACAGCAAGAGACATGCTCCCAGAAAGCCACCAATGCCCCAGGACAGGCCCACCCATGGGACCAGGTTATCAGGGACCCTGTGGGGATGGGGTGGAATCTGAGGGGTGACCCTTCTTCCCCAGGCTGGGAGTGGGGGAGAGGAGACTGGGGCCTCTACATCTGAGTGTCCCCCAAACCCAGCAGTCATGTTGTGAGTAAACAAAGAAATCACGTTACTTCTTCCAGCTGATGTTCCACTTGTTTCTTCTGTTGTTTCTGTGGGGAGAGTCAAATTAAGGTGACTGAGGGTGGCTCCCTCAACTCTATTCCCCAGGCCAGGAAGCGGTAGGCAGGGGCGGGGAATGAATTTTAAAGGCAAAATTCTCAGACCCAATGGGAACACGATCTGGTCAACTCTCCTCAAGCGCCCAAGGACAGAGGATTTGGGTCTTTATTGGTTTCTGCCCACAGCCACAGAACTCAAAGTCTGAATCTGGAATCTCTTGAGAGGACAGGAACATAAACCTGTAGAGATGGAGTTTGAGAAAGGCCCCCTCTTCCGCCGGTTTGTCATTTAGAAAAGTGTGTTCATTCAATAAACATTCACTGAGCACTTATCGGCCAGGTACGGTTCTTCACAGCAGGTATAGGCAAGAAAAGGACAGTCAGGAGCCCTTGGCCCTGAGGTTTCCATTCTAGGCGGCCTTTAAATCTCGGACTCTCAGAGCTAACAGACACCTTTGATACTCACTACCTCCTCTGAAAACACGAGTCCAGAAAGGAGAGGCGGCTTGTCCAGAATCAAAGAGCAAATTAGGGACTGAGTCACAGCAGAAATACGGGGCCCCTGACAACCAGTCAGGCTCGCACTCCCCCGAGAGGCCACAACCCCAGGGCGTGTGTAGCAAGGACTAGAGCAGGGGTGTGTGGAGAGGAGACAGTCAGCAAAGAAGGTAGCAAAAGAAGAGCCATGCTGCATGCTCTGGGGTCCCTCCAGGTGAGGTCTTGGCGCCCCAGCTCCCTATTTGTCCTTGGCACCAGGGGCCCGCAGCCTCTTTCTTCAGGGCCCCAAGGGAAAACTGGAGCCTGGGATTGGCAGCCTGGACTCAGGGGACCCCACTGGACTCTTACCAAAGATTTGATGGTCTTCTTCAGTTGACTGATTTTTACGGACCTCGAGTCCAGGGCTGCTGGTAGTTCTTGGCACGAGCTCTGAGGTGCATGCAGAGAGGAGGAGGTGGAGGAGGAGTTGGGGGAGAGGTAGAGAGAACAAGCATTAGGGCTGGGGTGTGTGGGGCTGACTCAGCTGGCAGAGGGGCACCCACTCCCCGCTGTGGGACAAGGTTGGAGGGCTGGCCTGCGGGGTCACTGCACCTCCGCCCAGAGCCTCTTACCTCCAGTTCCTTCAGGGGAGCAGATGACGTAGGGCCCTCTCCGTCGATACCTGTTGCTGACTACAAGTGATGAGAGTGCACATGGAGATGTTCTGTCCCTCTGTGTCTAAGCTCTCTGACTTCCTTTCTTCCCCATCAACTGGCAACATTTTCTTTTCTGCCTATCTTGAACCCTTTGTCCCATAACCCCTTTGTGCCAACTTCTCTCATGGTTCTTATCTCCCCACCATCCCACCCTGGGGCCCTTTCAGTGAATCCTGATGGCAAGTGGCTGTTCTCATTGTCCTGGCTTCCCCATGAGACTGGGGATGAGGAAAATCGAACAGCAATGACCATATCCTGGTGTCCTGGGTGTTTACAGCAGGCCATGTACTAGGGATTAACATAAAACACTAACAAATCTCATTTAAACCTCACAAATGGAAGTCAAACAATAATACCACCTCTATTATACACATGTGCTAAGAGAGACCCAAAGAGCTCAAGCAACTCACCCTAAATCCTATCCCTAGCAGACAGAGAGGCAGGATTCAAACCCAGAGTTCTGAACCAGGACCCAACCGTCCATCCACAATCTTAACAATTACCCTCTACTGCCCCTTGTGCCCCCTGCCCCCAGGAGCCTGGTCAGCCAAGACTCACATCCGCAGGTGAGTGGCAACCACCAGAAGTGGCTGTCTCAGGGCTACTGCCATTTGTTTTCCTGTTCTTCGCTCCTGCTGGACCACCAGGGCTGTTTCTCTGCCAATATTCTTTAAACTGTGGGAAAGAAGAGCAGTAATACTCATGAGAACCATCAGCTCCTACAGCCACATCCTCCTTTACAGTTTTTACAAAATACTCTTATACACTATCTGATTTAATGAGACCAACAACTGTACACATTGTTGTCACAATCATTTAGTAACTGAGAGGGATTGACATGGACAGGAAAAAAAAAAAAAAGAAGAAAAGAAAAAGGCGATACTGGAACTTTGAAACTCAGTCTTCTGACTCCAAGCTCTGGGGTTTTACCAAGAATCAGCAACTGCCAGGGACAAAAACCAGAGGCAGAGGTAGAAAACTAAACATTAAGTAGGCAGGAACTGGATGCCTTGTGGTTTAGAGTCATACATCCTCACACGTCTGTTAGTGTGAAGAAGTGCACCAGTACCTCTCAAACTTTTATATCAATGTGTCCTCATGGCAGAAGGCAGCCTTTCTGTGAAATCCGGGAATTTATCAGAACGAGGACTACCCAAGCCTCATATGCCTCAACAGCAGCAGATCAGTGTTAAAAAGTCTGGAGTCAAGGGGAAAAAGTAAAATGGAACCATTTCCAGAATCTCACAAAAAACAACAACCTGATGTTCTAAGTGCCCAACACGAGCAAATTAGAACCTTAAATAGAGGAAACTCTTAATGCCTATCCTGGCATAGATTCAGCACCAAGTACAATTTCATTTTACTGGTTTACGTTTTTCATCCTCGAAAGTAGGGGCTATGAAAAAAAAACACTAAAATTTCTTTAAGAGAACCTTCTACTTACAATCTAACTTACATAATCAAAACACTCTATTGAGGGTGAAAATTGGGTATTATAAGAAAATAATCACCTGTTTTGTGAGAAGTTTCATACATAATGCTCCTCCACCCAATACACACCTTAAAAGGAAAAAAGGAACCATACAAAATTATCTTGAGAATTATTCCTGCTTAAAAAACATCTACATGTCATTACTAAGAAAGTATGCACACAGTAAAGATGAAAAGAGAACATGCAAGCATGAACATAATTGTTAGGGATATAGGACTATGGGCAACTTAAAAATTCTATTGGTATAACTCTCATGTAATTGCTTTGAAATTGTAGTCAACTGTTTGAAATGGCTCTTACAACAAAATAGTTTGAAATGTTTATGATATCAAAAACTAAGAAATTAGCCCTAAATATTCCAAAGATAGGGGCAGAAGAACCTGTTTCCTTAAATGGCATTGGAGTATTCTTTACAACTCAAACTTTCTCTCCCATCCTGTGATGGCCAAAAGTTTTTCCTCTGACAATGGCATTAACCTTACCCTATCCAAAATATGAACATCTGCATGGTTTCATGGTTAAAATTGTTTTTACTTATTCTGTCGTGAGAATCAAATGGTTCAGACCATGCAGCTCCTCTCTGGGACTCCTCAAGTCCTTTCTAGGTCTGAAGACTGTTCTCTGAACCAAAGACAGCTTCTGGGGATGTATCAAATCTCCTCATAGAAAATTATTTAGATCAAGATGTTTTAACCTTTTAACTTTTTCTCAAACAAAATAATTTCATTTCTCCTTTACTGTTATTTTAAATTTCAAAATACACAGATAGCGTGCCTACAATAAAATCAAGGGGATGACAGTTTCAGAACGCAAACTGTGGTAATTTTGAAAACACAAAAGCTAAGACCACTGATGAGGTCTATGTGGACACCAAGTCCACCACAACCTGTTCTGTCCTCCGAGGCTCTGCAACGCCTTTCCCCTGCCTGAGATTCCTTCTGCTTTCCACCCTTCCAAATGCTGTATTTCCCCCCAGAAGACTTGCCAAGACCACTCCAGCCTGCACATCTTCCATTCCAGCTAACCAAAGGAATCCTTGCATTGACTAAACCAAATTACTTTGTAGAGAAGCCATGTAAAAACTTCTACTGTAGACCATTCATTCACCTTAATCATTGTTATCGTGACATTATTCAATAATACAATGAGGGCAAGAAGTCCTCTTCACTCCCTTATCCTGGAGAATCCAAGCCAGTGTCTTTCCCACTTGCTTTGCGCAAACCCTGGGACCTTTCAAAGTAACAGTTTAATGGAAAGGAAAGAAAATCTAAAGAAAAACTCTCCAAAAAATTAAACTTGGACAAAGAATCATGGGATTAAAAATTTTTACTGTTTGTGTGTTTGATTTCTGAAACATAGAAATCTATCTCCCACTCCTTAAACCTGCCGCTGGGCTAAGAGAGTTTTGTATAGAATGTGCACTTACTGATTTAACACAATTAGAACCTCCAGACACTCACTGAGATTTTGCTTCCACAACCACTTAAAGTCTAGTCATTAGTTAGTGAGTTAACACCACACTTGATCTTCACATTTTGGAAATGCTGACGGTAGACAAGGACTTGTTTTGGGAAAGGAAGTGTACAGTAGACACTGCTACCAATTACCCAACCACCACCATCTTTCCTTTAAAGTATCCCACTTTTCCTTTAAGGTTGCAGAGTCTCAAAGTGGAAAGAAAGGAAGTTTTTGCATTTTCAGGTCAAAAGAAAGTACATTTGTACAACCACATAATACCTCTGCAAAGGTTTCTTGAAATCTAAACACAAGACAGAAGTACTTCTAGCACCTCCACAAAAAGTAAGGTAAGTAAACTTTTCCTCAATATACACTTTCAGCAGCATCGACACCTAAAAGTGGTCGACTCTACTACTGTATTAAGTTATATTCATTTTGTCAATATGTGTTCCAAATTCCTACTGCTCTTTGTCTCCAAAGGGTTCCTGCTGAATATTGAGACAGTTCAAGAATACTAGAGGAAAAATTTCTTAATAATCAAAGTAAGGGTCACCTAAGGATAATATGCTACATACACAGACACAGATTTTCAACTTTAAAAAATGTCCAGTTGTCAAAGTTGTATAGCAAACACAATCCTAAGCTTAGGCTCTTCTGGCATTTGATTTATAATCTCTGTAAAGAAAAGCCAGTCAGAAAATGGCACATTTTGTATGATTCTATTTATATGAAATGTCCAGGACAGGCAAATCTACAGAGATAGAAATTAGATCAGAGGTTTCCGGGATCAACGGTGGGGGAGTCAGGTACAGGGAGTGACTGCTAATGGGTATGGGGTTTCTTTTTGGGGAGATGAAAATATTTGGAAATTAGGTAGTGGTAATGTTTGCATAACTCTGAATATACTAAAAACCACTGAACTGTACACTTGAGGGTGGGGCTTATCATATAAAAACCATATGACAATAAAGCTGTTAGTTTAAAAAATGTTTGGCTATGTCAAGACATAAATAGCATCATAGCTAGAAGATACAGGATATAAAATACATGGGACAAAATTGCTCAATAATCTATCTAGAATCACACAGTGCTTAAGCTTTACCCTGACTAAAATTGCAAGCTTTGTATTTTATGGGTATTTCTCATTTTTTACTTCTTCCTAAGTCAGTCAATAATTCCTCTTCCTCATTTAATTGTTGACTACAAAGACCCAAGACATTTTGATTCTGCCACCAATGAGGTTCACATTTCATTCTTCCATCCCCATGACTACCAAACCAGTTTGTGTTCTCACTTCACTCTAAGACAACTGCGTGGCCCTCAACTACTGTCACACTCTTCAAGGCTCTGTGAGGACCATGTGTCTCATATTCTCTTCTGCTGTCCCCAGATTTATTCTAAGACAGTTTCTTTACTGTTACTCCTCTGTTTCTCAACCAGTTACACAAAAAGATGAATATCCAGGGATGGTGTCATGTGCCTGTAGTCCCAGCTACTCGGGAGGCTGAGGCGGCAGGATCGCTTGAGAATGGGAGGTTCAGACTGCGGTGAGCCATGATCATGCCACTGCACTCCAGCCTGGGCAACGGAGTGAGATTGTCTAAATAAATAAATAAATACATAAATCAATGTGGTCTATCCATGCCAGGGAATATTATAATATTATCAGCCTTAAAAAAGAAAGAAGTCCTGTCACATGCTACAACATAGATGAACCTTGAGAACATTATACTAATTGAAATGAGCCAGTCACACAAAGCCAAATAGTGTATGATTTCTCTTACATTAGGTTCAACATTAGTCAAACTCATAGAAACAGAAAATAGAATGCTTGTTTCCAGAAGCCAGGGGAACATCACACACTACTAAAATATTTCATGGACATAGGCTTATTAGACACAACAAAACTTCTCAGATGCTGTCTTTGATGTGAAAATTGACTGCTTCTTACTTTTCTAAACACACAGTGGTAAAATTAACAATATTCAATCACCTGTGCTTTCCTGCATATATAATAATTAAAATACCAATTATAAAACTAATATATCTTCTTATTTCTTATGGATATGATTTCAATGTTTCACTTAATAGTGGTGTGGTTTAAGTGATTTATTTGATTTACAAGTTAAACCGCAATCCACCCAAAGGGAACTGATAGTCTATAGGCTCATAGTGCAAATAAACACTTTAGGAATGCAGCAATTGATATTTCTTAAGTACAAAACAGATACAATTCTTAGAAGATACATGCAAAACGCTCTACTAAGCAGATGGCCACAGAACTAGAAAATTGATAATTTCACTGGTGATGTCCACAGGACTCCAGATGTTTCCAGACTCAACTTGAACTCTCAACTGAGGCTTGTTTTGTATTTTGCTTTTCCAGTTTCACTAATGACACAAACATGCTATAAAATGAAAATCCAGACATTCACATTTAAAAAGTATATTCTGAAATGAAAGGTAAGAACAGCATTTTACATATAAGAACACTGTTATGTTGCCAGGGTCCTTACTAAACAGAGATAGTACTACTGTATTTTAGACCAGTAACTTTTGGGGAGGGTATCTTCTGAAAACAAAGCAGTAGTCTGTACCATTAGTTTAATTTGTTTCTTGTCTTAATATGTAGTTTTTTGGGTTTTGTTTTGTTTTGTTGTTTTTGTTTTTGAGACAGTCTTGCTCTGTCACCCAGGTTGGAGTACAGTGGCGGGATCTTGGCTCACTGCAGCCTCTGTAAAAGGGTGTGGGAGAGGCAAGCATCACCTTTCGTCACATTCTCTGTTTTTAAAAAGATGAGTCTGGCTCTGTGGCCCAGGCTGCCGTGCAGTGCTATAATCACAGCTCACTGCAGCCTTGACTTCTTGGGCTCTAGCGATACCCCCACCTCAGCCTTTCGAGTAGCTGGGACTACAAGTGTGTGCCACTTCGCCCTGGCTGCATCACAACTTTTAATAACTGGCTTACAAAGAGGAACTTTAGGCTAAAACAACTACTGTGCCAAAAGAACTAGTATTTATTTTTGAGAGCAAAAGCTGCAGGTGGCATAAGTCAACTCTACCAAAAGCTAATTTTATAACCCAAATGCTGCCTGTTGAATAATATTCAGCCATTAAAAAAAGTTTTGGAAGCTGCTTTGAAAGTCTTTATAGATGTTAAAGGCAGTCTCAAGAAAACTTATGCTTTCATACATTCCTAGATAAATACATGTGTTTAAAGAGTTGGAAAGGGCCTAAAGTGATTCTCAACCTGGATGGCAAATCAGAATCACCTGATACCATTAAAAAACCACAACCCAGGCTACCCAGGCCACAGCCCTGACCAATCACCTCAGAATTGCTGGAGATGAGACGCAGGCTACCCAGGCCACAGCCCCGACCAATCACATCAGAATTGCTGGAGATGAGATGCAGGCTGCCCAGGCCACAGCCCTGACCAATCACATCAGAATTGCTGGAGATGAGAGGCACGCTGCCCAGGCCACAGCCCCGACCAATCACATCAGAATTGCTGGAGATGAGACGCAGGCTGCCCAGGCCACAGCCCTGACCAATCACATCAGAATTGCTGGAGATGAGAGGCACGCTGCCCAGGCCACAGCCCCGACCAATCACATCAGAATTGCTGGAGATGAGACGCAGGCTACCCAGGCCACAGCCCCGACAAATGACATCAGAATTGCTGGAGATGAGAGGCAGGCTACCCAGGCCACAGCCCCGACCAATCACATCAGAATTGCTGGAGATGAGACGCAGGCTACCCAGGCCACAGCCCTGACCAATCACATCAGAATTGCTGGAGATGAGAGGCAGGCTGCCCAGGCCACAGCCCCGACCAATCACATCAGAATTGCTGGAGATGAGATGCAGGCTGCCCAGGCCACAGCCCTGACCAATCACATCAGAATTGCTGGAGATGAGAGGCAGGCTGCCCAGGCCACAGCCCTGACCAATCACATCAGAATTGCTGGAGATGAGACGCAGGCTGCCCAGGCCACAGCCCCGACAAATCACCTCAGAATTGCTGGAGATGAGACACAGGCATAGGGTGTCCTGGTTTTTGGTTTTACCTCTCAGGTGATTCCAATGTGCAGCCTAAGTAGAGAACGACTGACTTAAGCCATAGGCTCCCAGGGATCATCTAACCATGTCCCTCATGACTCTTCCAGTAAATGGATAGAGGAGACACTTCAATTCCATTTCCCTTTAGAAAGAACATAACGAGCCAATCACAGCCAAAACCCTTCCCTCTACCTGAACTCAGGAATGCTCCAGAAAAGGTATCACTAAACTCAGTGCAATCTGTATGAGGAGTTCAGGAGAACTCGGCACCTCATATGCCTACGGATCTGAATGTTTAATAAAGCTCCATCTCTAAGGCATGACTAGAGTTGCTTCTGAAGCATTTTCCATACTGTAAATGGGTAGCTGCTCCTAAGAAGATATATGCAAATGGCCAATAAGCAGACGGAAACATGTTCACCATCATTATTCATCAGAGAAACACAAATCAAAACCACAGCGAGATACCACATCGCAGCCACTAGGATGGGTATAATAAAAAAGGCAGTAGCAAGTGTTGTCAAGGATGTGGAGATATGGGAACTCTCAGACATTACTGGTGTAAAATAGTACATATATCTTGTTAAACAGTCTGGCAGCTCCTCAAAATGTTAAACATAGAGTTACCATATGACCTAGCAATTACATACTCCTGAAAACAGGTATTCGAACTTGTACACAGACATTCACATCAACATTATTTTTAAGAGCCAACAGGTAGAAACCCAAATGTTCACCAACAGATGGATAAACAAAACGGGATATAGTCATACGATGAAATATTATTCAGTCAAAACAAGGGATGAAGTACTGATACACGCTCCAACCTGGATGAACCTTGAAAACACTATGCTGAGTGAAAGAAGGCAGGACATGGCATGACTCCATTTATGCAGAATGCCCTCAATACACAAATCTGTACAGATGTTCTGTAGAAAGTAGATTAGTAGTTGCCAGGGGCTGGGAGAAGGGAGACTGACTGCTAATGGGTACAGGGTTTCTTTTGGGTTTGATGAAAAGTTCTGAAATGAAATAGTGGTAGTAGATGCACAACTCTGAATATACCAAAAACCACTGGATTGTACAACTTCAAAAGAGTGAATTTTATGTGACTCATAATTCCGTTAAAAAAGAGTATGTTTATAGTTCCAGAACCAATTGCGTATATAATATGCTAAAAATCTTACTGTCTTCCCTACATTCTAAAGGCACAATTAAGCAGTTAGCCAGCTGCTCACTACAATGAGATCACATTGTAGCCAACAGTGAATTAGTGTTCGCAGTTAAAAAGATTTTCAAATGTATTATCTCCTTGACTCACAGTTACCCTGAGAAAAAGATGTTAACAATCATTCCCCCTTTAAAGATGAGTAAATACGTTCAGAGAGATGAAATATGGAAGAGTTTCTCAGGTTAAGTTGCAGTGAAATGGCAGACTAAACTCCCATGTCCATGTCTTTCTCACTTTACTGCTCTGCCTAGAACAGGAAAACAGGAACTGGGTGGGAAGAACTTTAGACATCATCTAGGCCATGCATTCTCTCTTTTCTCTCTCTCTCTTTTTTTTTTTTTTTTTTTTTTTTTGTTGTTGTTGAGACAGGGTCTTGCTGTGTCGCCCAGCCTGGAATGCAGCAGGGGTGCAGTGGTGTGATCACAGTAGGCCATTTATTCTCAACAGAGGCGATATCACCTCCAAGGAAGCCACAACTAATTCTCAGCAGGGAGACATTACAAATCTTAGACATTACAAGATTTGTGACTCTCCAAAACTCAACTCTCCCTGACACTCTTATTCCTTAGTGTTGAATTTCTCTCTGAGTATCCTATAAATAGCACTGATGTGGAGTTCATGGAAGATACATGAAATGTATGCAAGATCAGTGCTACAAAACTATGGCGAATAGATGGCTTGCATCAACAAATGACCCAAGTATTTTTTGAGCATGTCCTACCTGTGGCAACACAAAATCTCTCTCTGTCACAAACCAGTCAATCTCAATTCCACAGCATACACCAGGAAAGAAAAACAAAAGAGTACCCAGAGGATTAAAGTCTATGCCACGGTAGGTTGACATTGAAAACCCTAAAGAGCAGGTAGAAAAATAAGCAAGTGCACTGGTAAGTTTCTATTAGGTTGGTGCAAAAGTGATTGTGGTTTTTGCCATTTCTTAGGATACTACTTAGTGTCCTATAACACATCACTCATACTCCCATAGTGCCTGTCCCAAATCTGTTTAAGAGAAACTCACTGAGAAACACTTGAACGGGATATTAGAAAAGCCCACACAGTCAAACTGCGGACACATGGCTCACTAAAGGCTTACTCTGATTCAAAGATGCTCGACACATACTGTGATTAAAGGGGTTTATAAAAACCTGTCAATCACTTAGGAAAAAAATAAAAGTTAGATCACTACCTGACCCCTACATAAAAACTGCAGATTGATCAGAGACTTAAATTTTTTAATGATATTTTAAAAGAAAGAAACATATTCTTAAATGTTTGTTTGATGTCATTATATTAAAACTTAGAGTAGTAAAAGCATAAACTCTGAGTCAGGTTCCCTGGGTTCAAATCTCATCTTTATAGCTGACTAGCTCTGTGCCTTTGGCAATTCCCTATGCCTCAGTATCCTTATGTGTAAAATGAGAATAACAATGCCACTGCAGAGTTGTTGACAGATAGAACTAAAATGAGAAATAAACCCAGGTAGAACTATAAAAGCAAAAGTCAAACAGCACAGGTAAGGCGAGGAGGTAAGGCTGACTTAGTAAAAAAAGGGAAGCAGGCATTATAAAATTTCACCATAGACACAAAGACGACACAGCATCCATCATTCAATTCCAGGAGGTCCAGATATTCAGGGCCCACCCCTTCCTATCACTTCCTCACCCCATTTGGAATCGCGATTCTTAATTTTGTAAGGGGGGGCCAAAATCCTCTGCCATGCTACTCAGGACAAACTGAGTTTTTTTTTTTTTTTTTCCAGCATGGTGAAAAAAACAAATGTTAATATTAGGCAAGGAAGTGCCCGTAATTATAAGTTTTATTAACATATGACAAAATTATTTAAAAGGATTATATCTTAAGTCTTATATAATTTTAAATTACTTTGTTTTTTTTTTTTGAGGCGGAGTCTCGCTCTGTCGCCCAGGCTGGAGTGCAGTGGCCAGATCTCAGCTCACTGCAAGCTCCGCCTCCCGGGTTTACGCCATTCTCCTGCCTCAGCCTCCTGAGTAGCTGGGACCACAGACGCGCCACCTTGCCCGGCTAGTTTTTGTATTTTTTAGTAGAGACGGGGTTTCACCGTGTTAGCCAGGATGGTCTCGATCTCGTGACCTTGTGATCCGCCCGCCTCGGCCTCCCAAAGTGCTGGGATTACAGGCTTGAGCCACCGCACCCGGCCTTAAATTACTTTTTAAAGATAAAATGACAGTTGAAAACATTTATCCTTAGAAAGAAGCAATCACTTAATCCTCCTTGAAATGAGAAAAATATTATATGTTAAAATGTCATACACACCCGGTGGCCTTGACCATCTTTGGGTTGTACTGTCCGACCACGGAGAGCAAAGTTTGCATTGTTTTCCAGTGTCAATAATATCCTTTCAAAAAAGAAGACATTGCATGTCTTCAAATTCAGAGTCACTATACAAACATAAAGTACCAAAACCCCCATGTATAACTGCAATACTGCCATTCTTTTCAGTGCAGTGATTCTCACCAAAATTCACACTGAGATATTCTGGAATCTATAAATCATCGTCCCTCAGCAAACAGTAAAAATCCTTGTCCCCAGGACTGGATTTTGTAGGCACAGAGGTCAGTGACAGCAAATTTCAATATATACAGGCACATTTTATTAGGTCCTTCATCATAAAAAGTATTTTAGATTTTTTTTCCCATAAATTCAAAGTAGAGACTCTCTCCTTTCAACTCTCCAATATAGATGGCTAACAGAATACACTTTGAGAAAAACTGCTTGATACCATTTTTAAAGGCACCTAAATTAATAAGGGTATAAAATGACTTTACATGAAAGTGAATCTCAGCTTTTCAGTCAAAAGTAGGACATTACTCTAAACAAACCCATCTCCGTTAGGGAAAAGATTTTTTAAACCGTAACCCTAATGCTTTTCAATAAAAGTAACCCTTTAAAAATGGAATAAAGCAGTGTGAGCCATCAGAAACACCATGGCTGCAGACTTGAGAAAAATACAGATTTCTGGGCTGTGGCAGGTGGAATTCTGATGGCTCTCAAAATTCCTGCCTCTTTTAGGGAAAAGAGACTTTATGGGGGTTTTGTTTGTTTGTTTGTTTTTAAGTAGGACATTACTCTAAACAAACCTATCTCTGTTAGGGAAAATATTCCTGCCTCTCAAAATTTCTGCCTCTTTTAGGGATGAAAGACAAAGGAAAAGGAAGAAAGGAGGAAAGAAAAAAGGAAAGAAAAATTCCTGCCTCCTGGTGTACACAGCCAGAAGAGTTCCCTCCCCTTCAATGTGACCAAGATCTGTGAAAATAATGAGTCCTATGATTCATAATATCTATGGCATATATTTCAATTCAGTCAGTTCTTTAAGTCCCCGGGAAATTTTTATATTTGTCTTACTCCCTTAAAACTGCTCTAACAAAACACCTGAGACTGGGTGATTCACAAAGAGCAGAAGTTTATTTTCTCAGTTTTGGAGGCTTGGGAAGAACAAGATCAAGACTCCAGCAGATACAGTGTCTAGTGAGGGCCTGGTCTCTGCTTCCAAGATGGTACCTTGAATGCTGCTTTCTCTGGAGCAGACAAATGCTATGAGGCAGAAGGGACAGATTTACCACCACCCCCAAGCCCTTTTATAAGGCACTAATCTCATGCATGAGGGCTTGCCCTTATGTCTTAATCACTTCTCAAAGGCCCCACTTCTTAGTACTGTCATCTTGGGAATTAAGTTTTAACACTTGAATTTTGGGAGATACATTCAGGCTATGGCAATACTCTTCATGAAAGGCCTTGTGTATATTTTGCTAGATATATTGTCAGAGTTTTGTTGCTATTGCGAATGGAATCTCTTTTTCTTATTACATTTTCTAATTTGTTATTACTGATGTATGGGAATGCTAATAGTTTTTTAAGTTGATCTTGAATTCAAAAACCTTGCTAACTCTCCTACTGGTCTTAATAACTTATCTGTATACTCTTCTGGATTTTCTGCATAGACAATCATATGGTCTGAAAATACAGGTAGATTTTTTTTTCAATTTAAAAATTTTATTTCCTTCATCTCTTTCTTTTCCTTTCTTGTGTGTGTGTGTGTGTGTGTGTGTGTGTGAGAGAGAGAGAGAGAGAGAGAGAGAGAGAGACAGAGAGAGAGAGAGAGACAGAGAGAGAGACATAGCCTCGCTCTATTGCCCAGGCTGGAGTGCAGTGGAACAATCTTGGGTCACTGCAATCTCCACCTCCCGAGCTTGAGATCTCCTGCCTCAGCCTCCTGAATAGCTGGGATTACAGGCACCTGCCACCACACCTGTCTAATTTTTGTATTTTTTTTTTTTTTTTTTTTTTTTTTTTTTTAGTAGAGATGGGGTTTCATCATTTTGGCCAGGCTGGTCTCCAACTCCTGACCTCAGGTGATCTGCCTGCCTCGGCCTCCCAAAGTGCTGGGAATACAGGCATAAGCCATCTCGCCCGGCCAATTTATTTCTATTGTAGGTTGAATTACATACATTTCTGATGTTGTGCCACTGCACTCCACTGCACTCCATAACCTAAAAAAAATGGCAATTTCATATGTATTATCCTAATGCATTACCTAGGACCTCCAGTGCCATGTTCAGTAGAGACAATGATAGAAAGTCCCCTTGCCTACATCCTAACTTTGGTGAAAAGTGCTTCTAAAATTTTACTATTAATTATGATAATTGCTTTACATTAAGGAAGATAGGGCTGGGTGTGGGGGCGCACACCTGTAACCTCAGCACTTTGGAAGGCTGTGGGGAGGATTGTTTGAGCTGGCGAGGTAGAGGTTGCAGTAAGCCAAGATGTTGACACTGCAACCCAACCTCGGTGACAGTGAGACCTTGTCTTAAAAAAAAAAAAAAAAAAAAGGAAGCTAGCTTGCTAATAGTGCATTATCTGATGTTGACTCTGTCCTTGCATTATTGTAATAAAACCAAATTCACCATGATACATTGTGTGTGTGTGTACATTGCTGCATTTGACTTGGTATTATTGTATTTAAAATTTTGGAATACATGTTCATAAAAGTTAGTAACAGCTAACATCTATTTGGTTTTCTATGTTCTGGGTATTGTTAAGTTACTTTCCTTGAATTATTTCATTTCATCCTAGAAGGCTTATTGTAAAGGTTATTTCCCCCTTTATCTACGAGGGAGTTAAGCCACAGTGAAGGCGAGTCATTTTCCCTAAGGTCACAGGGAAGAAAAGCAGTGGCAGCAGGAGTAGAAATCCGGATTGCCTGGCTCCAGAGGCTGAGCACTAAGCACTGCCCTGTGCCCTCTCCCTGTGACAAAGACTCATCATTCACACTGTTCTACCGTGAACTGTCCTTGTACATCCTTGTTCCAGTTTCGTACCAATATTATATTATTCTTGATAGATAATTAGATCGCTCGTCTTCATTTTATTAAAAATAAAACTTGTCGGCCGGGCGCGGTGGCTCAAGCCTGTAATCCCAGCACTTTGGGAGGCCGAGACGGGCGGATCACGAGGTCAGGAGATCGAGACCATCCTGGCTAACACAGTGAAACCCCGTCTCTACTAAAAATACAAAAAAAAACTAGCCGGGCGAGGTGGCGGGCGCCTGTAGTCCCAGCTACTCGGGAGGCTGAGGCAGGAGAATGGCGTAAACCCGGGAGGCGGAGCTTGCAGTGAGCTGAGATCCGGTCACTGCACTCCAGTCCGGGCGAGAGAGCGAGACTCCGCCTCAAAAAAAAAAAATAAATAAATAAAAATAAAAATAAAAATAAAACTTGTCAAACTTTTGTAAAAGCCTATTTCATCCTATTACCTCTGCTAGTCTGATGTCGACAGTTTTGCAGTGGCCTCCAGGTTTTACAGCATTTGCAAGTTCCTGTCCTGGGGATACTGGGGAGGTATACATCCCATAAAGCCAGGGACACAGACCACAGATCAGCAGCGGACTCCCCCACCCTCCAGCACACTTGTGTTTGTTTGTTTGTTTGAGACAGAGTCTTGTCGCCCAGGCTGGAGTGTAGTGGTGTGACCTCAGCTCACTGCAACCTCCGCCTCCCAGGTTCAAGGGATTCTCCTGCCTCAGCCTCCCAAATAGCTGGGATTACAGGTGCCCATCACCACACTCGGCTAACATTTTTGTATTTTTAGTAGAGACGGGGTTTCACCATGTTGGCCAGGCTGGTCTCCAACTCTTGAGGTCAGGTAATCCACCCACCTCAGCCTCCCAAAGTGCTGGGATTACAGGCGCGAGCCACGGCACCTGGCCAGCATCCTTTCAAGTACTGGGGTCCACCCAACCTCCCAGCTTCCAACTAGGAGTCATTTGATTCCTTTATCCCAAAGGACCTGTCACTGTTTTGGTTTCCAAAGCCCAGCAGGGTCCAGGCTCTTCAGCCTCCAACCACTTTGTATTCTTTTCTGCTTTTCATTCATGGAGATAAAGATTAACTTATTTTTCAGACTGGGTATGTCTTTTTTATTTACGTAATTTTAAATTTTTATTTATTGAGATGGAGTCTCCCTCTGTCACCCCGGCTGGAATGCACTGATGAGATCTCCATTCACTGCAACTTCAGCCTCCCGGGTTCAGGTGATTCCCCTGCCTCAGTGTCCTGAGTAGCTGGGAGTACAAGCGTGCACCACTATGCCTGGCTAATTTTTGTATTTTTAGTAAAGATGAGTTTTCGCCATGTTGGCCGGACTGGTCTTGAATGCCTGACCTCAGGTGATCTGCCTACCTCGGCCTCCCAAAGTGCTGGGATTACAGGCGTGAGCCACCATGCCCAGCCTTTATTTACTTTATATATCTCACCTATTACTGCCACAGTTTGCAGAAGAGAGGATGCCCTCAACCCTAACTTCTCCAAACCATCCCAAAGGGGATGTCTGCTCCATGTCAACAGTGTTGTTGTGTTTAAAGACCATATGTCTGTCTACATGCCAGATTATAGCAAAAGGATGTCGAGGGAGCAATATGAAAGCAAGCCTGAGAGTCCTGGAGAGAAGGTGGTCACTCCCTCAGACCCTGCCCTTCCTGCCTTGTTCCTCCAGTTGTCAGATTTGCTGTTGGGGCCCTCAATGGGCGGGGGGTGGGGGGAGGGAGCTGGCCTGGGAGGGAGATGGAGAAGCTGCCAGGGGCCCTTTTGGATCCAGAATTGAGGCGGCAGTTCCAGCCAGGTCTGGAGGTGGGGGCTGCCCCTCAACCCCCAAGGGAACGGTACTGATTCCAAAACCCGGTGAGAACTCCCTGGCCTGGAGAGGGAGGTGCTTGCTCCCTTGAATCACCTGAGCCCAGGCTGGAAGGCCCAAGGAGGATGACGAGGCCAGCCCACTCCAGCCCTCTCCGCTCCCTTTACCCCTGAGCTAGTCACCCTCCCAGATTTCAGTCCTTTTTCCTAAGTGCCCTCCCTGCAAAGTCTGCAGAGAGCAGCCCTCCCTCGCACCAGCTCATCCCACACTGTCCTTTCTTTCAGCAACCCTATGGGTATGAACTTGAGATGATGCATGTCCTAAAAGCCTCTTTGAGCTGAGGGAAGGTGTGGGTGACTCAGCAAGGTTTGGACTGGGGGCTGCCTCTTCTCAGAGCTGCTGCAAGGGACAGGGCCACCTTCCCTGTTGGGTGTCTGTGGCCTGGGCAGCAGTGCTGTATGGCACTGGCTTTGCAGGCAGCCCAGGTCATCTCCAGTGGTCTGGGAGGCTGGGGACGTACTGGCCCCCACTTCTGAGAGGGCTGAGGCTCCTTCCTAAGAGGTGACTGTCTTGAAGAGTGGGCACAGAGGAGCCAGCAACCTGGGAGGTGTAGGCACCTGGGAGAACATCTGCAACTCAGTCTGAGAGAGAAGTCTCCTCCAACACAGCTATTGTAGAGATGGGGAAACCGGGCTGAGTAGGAAGGGGGCTTGCCCAAATCACCAGCCCTGGAATGTTTTGAGCTTCGGGGGTGGATCTCCCAGGAAACATGTTTTATGGCACTGCCGCCTCTGGTCACCCACCCCGAAGTGTGGCGGGTCTGGACAGCCAGCTTGAATGAGGGCCAGGCTGGTGAGGCCAAACCTACCACTCAGGAAGGAGACCCAGACCTTCTCCAGACAGAGTTCAAGTGTGAGGACTGCCTTCTTTGGGCCTCAATTTCCTCACTTGAATTCCAAGAACCCTTCTAGCTCCTACACTCTGGGCCAAGCTTTTCCTCTGAGCCCCAGTCAGTCTAGAGGACCAGGGCTACATCTTCCTTGGACAGAGACCCACCATAGGGGCAGCAGGAGGTAGGGGTGGGGGTAGGCAAGGTTCCTGTAGGGAGGTGGAGCTGTCATCAGAGATGGTGTCCACAGGCAGTGGGAGTATCGTGGCTCTGCTACTACTTGCTGGGTGACCCTGTGCCATTTCTTTCCCCACTCTGGACCTCAGTTTCCCTATCTGTTCTATGGAGATGAGATGCCTGCCTACGTATTTGGGGACTTGGAAGTGTGTGGGGCAGTTGCAGTGTTTCTTAGGTGTGGTCCTGGGGCAGCCTACACCACCCCATAGAGATTTCCGGGCCCCACCCTAGGCTCACAGGACCAGAATCTCCGGGAATGAAGCCTGGGAACTTGCATTTACATGGGCATGGGTGATTCTGACATGATTGAAAATGCACTAATAGTATATGGCAAGTTCTTTATAAAAGGTAAATTCATAGCTGCCCTTTACTAAACATAAGTCTCACCTTCCCTTCCTCAGTGAAGGACACACACCCCAGTTGAAAGTCACTGTGCCTTTCCAGATGCAGAATCTGACCTTTCCAGTAAGATTCTGTTAACTGTTGCCTTCTGTAGTTTGTATTCCAAAACAAGGGGAATAGCTTTCCATTTTTTCAATATAAATGTTGAAGTCAGATATGCTTTTTCAAACTGGACACACACTCACACAGTTTAGAATTTCAGCTATGGCTTCCTCTCAAATTATCAGCCCATTTCTGCCAGGGAGCAGTTTTTCCAGACAAGACCCTGGACAGAGGCTGGTGAGGCCCCCTTCTCATAAGAATCACTAGATCATGACTGACCCCTAGACGTAGCTTCTCTGCTTAACTGTCAGCCCGTGGGCTGGGATGTGACCCAGCAGAAGCTTCCGCCCATCCTGGGCCCCCCTGTCATCTGTGGGGAAAGGCCTGTTCCTTGTCTTCTGAGCCCAGCCGGCCTCACAGGCATTCCGCAGAGTGGAAAGTGGAAGCATGTGCTGTGCTTGGCTGGGCTCTCCTGCACCCCTTTTTGGGGTGAGGCGGAGTGCATTCCAGCCCCAGCATCCCTGCGGTTTATTCCCACCCCTCATCCCCACCCCCATACACACTCACAAGTACAAACACAGGCACAGTCACGGGCACACACCGCCCTGGACAGCACCATTTCCAGCCTCAGCAGGGCAGTCTCCTTACAGGGAAGTTAATGAGGCACTAAAAAAGGCTCAGGGGACGGGGAGAACCTCTGTTGAGAAGAGGCTTCTAGACCTATTTCTGCCTCTGACTTGCTGGGGGTCCCTGAGAAAGTTGCTTCCTCTCTGGTCTCAGTTTCCTCAGCTGAGAAATGGGGGGTTGGGCCAAATGGTCTAAGGTTCTGGGAACCTCTCAGTCAGAGCCCGTAGCTGGTGGTCAAGATGAGGGAGAGGCCCTCGGGGTCAGCTGAATGCCTGAGAGGCAGGACAGTCTTGAAGGTGAACAACCTGAGCACATCAGGTGGGCTCAGAGCTGGCGCATGAGCCCCACAGCCTGCAGAGCAGCCCTGGACTTGGGAACCTACTCAAACCAGCCCGGTGGAGTTGCAGAGATGTGGGGTCCAGCCTCTCCTACCATTGGAGGGCTGGGGGCTGGGAGCTGCAGATTCTGTCCCTACAGCTTCCTTAGACACACCAGATGGGCTGGGGCAAGACACACCCCTCTCTATGAAATGAGCAGTCAGTCCAAATAGATGCACTAATGAAGGGCTGTGGGATGGACCCAGCTGTATCCTGGGACTACAGACAGGCTTCCAGGGTACTCAAGCAGCTGGCCTCTGGGGTAGCAGCCCCAGGTATGAAAGGCAGGACTCAGAACCTAGGCCAAGCCTCCATAGGAATGGAGAGTCCGGGCACTCTGCAGGAGGGGCAGCAGTCAGGAGGTACGCTAGCAACATGTTTCACAAGGTGCCCAATATTGCATCTGCTCAGATGGGCAGCGAGTTGGAAAGTGGACGCCCTGGGCAGGGTGGCGGCTGCTCCTCACAACCAGGAGTCCAGCCCAGCACCACCTGAGTCCACCTCTGTCCTGCTCAATTGGGTCATCCATGTTCTGGGCCCTTTGGGACCACCCACAGGGGGAGGGCTTTGGGGCGACCAGGTGAGCTGGCCCTTGTGGGAGGATATAACCAACTCCTGAGCCTGGCGAGTCAGGCAGCCCCTCGCCAGCATCCCCAACCCCACCTCTCCAGCCCCCTCATTCCCTGATCCTCCCATCCACTCCCCTGCCCCAGCAGTTTCCTCTGCTCACTCTCATCTCTTTTCCTGCTCCCAGGCTCGCCTGGTCACATGTCCTTCACTGTCCTCTGAGTCTCCCTCTTTCCAAGCCGCCTCCGCTCTACTTGACACATTCGCTGTTAAGACACCACAGTACACAAGCTCAAGTCCCTGCACCTCACTTTTACTCCCAGACATGGGAGGGAGATGACATGGAGACCCAAACGCCACTTGGCAAGAGATCTGGGGTATGCAGAGGGGCAGATCGGAGGCTGTGGAAGCTCCAGGGGCTCCCTGGAGGAGGCTGCATTTCAGCTGGCTATTGAATGTGGCTCTGAGCTGAGATCTCTACTTGAAGCTCCAGACCAGGAGCCAGCTGCCAGCAGGACCCTCCATTT
The DNA here is from genome assembly GCF_007565055.1 of Rhinopithecus roxellana. Lineage (NCBI taxonomy): Eukaryota > Metazoa > Chordata > Mammalia > Primates > Cercopithecidae > Rhinopithecus > Rhinopithecus roxellana. The sequence goes on along the minus strand of NC_044553.1, from coordinate 124,900,546 downwards.
GGTGCCTCAGAGAAACCTTACACTCTGTGGGTCTAACTCTGAACCCAGAAAAGCTCCCCATCTCAGTCCTGTCTCTTCTTAGGCAAAGCACCACCTCAGACCCAGTTGTGCACCAAACCCACATTTGAGTCAGGGGCTCCTGCCCCGCACTATGAGCACTCGGGATGAGCCAGTGCCGAGGGGGCAAGAGCTCTGAATGCCAAACCATGAGTTTCAACTCCACCTCCAGCTCTGAGAGCTGTGGGCAGGGAAGGGCCCTAGTCCAGTGTGCTGTAGAAAGACCAGTCTGCCACTGTGTGGCACATGGATGGCAGGGGCAGAGTGCGGGTGGAGAGAACAGAAGGTGGGCATAGTGGGGGAGGCAGGGTCATGGGTGTAGCCGTGGAGATGGGAGGACAGACAGGACTTGGTGGCCACTTGGATGAACCAAGGCAGGAGTCTGGAAGAGACACCCAGTTTGGCATCAGATGTGTAGAGGGTGGGATGCTGTTCATTGATCGAGGGAGGAGGAGGAGGAGGAGGAAGAGGTGTGGCATGGGAGGAGGTAGCTGAGCTCTGTCATGAATGTCATTTGAAGTCCCCAGGGATATCCAGGCCTGCCAGCGCCTTCACTGCTTCAACCGGCCCTCAGGGTGCCTGTGCTCCCTGGCCCTCTTGGCCCGTGCTTTGTAGCAGCTGCAGTGGGGGACAGCTGCTCAAGGGCCCAGCATGTCTGTGTGTTTAGCCAGGGGACTGCCATGTGGTCTATGCCCAACAGAAGCTGATGGACGACCCTCTGAACAAAACCCGTTACAACAACCTGATCCGCCCAGCCACCAGCTCTTCACAGCTCATCTCCATCGAGACGGAGCTCTCCCTGGTCCAGTGCATCAGTTGGTAGGTGCAGAGGACACCTGTGGCTCAGGCTCAGGTGAAGAGGCAGCTCATGCCCAAGCCCCAGGCAATCAGTGTCCAGAGGAATGAAATGACTAGAGTTGACTTAGATTCACCAATGCATAGCGTGGAGGCTGGAGGAGGGTCCATCAGGTTTATAGGTGTCCAATATTTAATGAGGTCATGGTTTTGTTAATAAAAAAGAAGTGAGGGTGGGAGCGGTATCACCACTGTCTAGGCAGTCAATGGGCCTGCATAGACTCTGCTCCGCTGAGTCTCCAGCATGACCATAAGCTTCTCCACCTCATCCTCCCAGCCCCGCCCTACTCTCTCCCCCAGCTTGCTCAGCAGGTGACCTTACAGGCTCCCTACTTGTTGGGGGAAATAAGAACCCGACTGGGGGAACGGACGGGTACAGAGGCCCAGATGTAGGGGCAGGACCCCAGGCAGTGCAGTCCCTACTGAGCCAGGAGGGTGAGGGTCTGGAGAGTGGGCATGGCTGCTGCAGGCATGGAAAGGAGGCGCAGATGGCGGCACTCCCAGGGACCACCGTCAGGGTCTCCATATGTGGATGTGTGCAGAGGTGGGTGCTGAGGGAGGAGGTGCAGGGAATTTCTCATCTCTCTACTGCCTCTGAGTTGGAGATGTCAGAGGGAGCCATGGCCCACTGTAAACTAACACAATGTCCCCACCCACAGGGTTAGAACCCCTCCCCTGGAGGCAGCTCTGAGGGGAGCAGTCACATATGGAGAATGCAGGGCGCTGTGTCCAGCCAGGGGAAGGAGGTCACCAAGGGGGTTGACCCTCCTCTGGTCAGGTGGCTGCCTTCTGACACACCAGCCTCTCTCTCTAGCACAGTGGCCCCCACACACCCAGCCTGTCAAACCTACAGCCCTCAAGAAGGCTTTGGCCAAGTTAATGAACGGCTCCCTCTCCCAGGAGGAAGCACAGCTGAAGGATGAGGAGGGCAGTAGAGTTGTGTATGCTCCGCCCCCTCTCTCCACAGTGGGACCTGAAAGAAGGGGGCTTTCAGCCAGGCTCTGCCAGGCTGGGGTCTGAGTGTCACTGTCCAGCTATTGGCTTCTTGCTTAACAGGTGAGCCCAGCTGCTCCGGTGTACCTGCCACCCTAGTGAGGGTGAACCAGCAGGCAAGTGACATTTCTGAAAGCTTGGGGATACAGTAAATACTAGGCTGTGGGCTGCTGGGCCAGGAAGGGGTGTTTTTTTTCAGGGTTTGTTTATCTACTGACTTGATGAGGGAGGGTTATAGGTACTACCAGTTTAAAGATGGAAATTTTGAGAGAGCAGACAGGGACTTAGTGCTGGGTAAGGCAAGCAGCTTTGTCAAAGCAGCTCCTCTGGGGAGGCCAGAATCCTGTATCAATGTCCTCAGCACGTTCATCAGCTGCTGGGGGAGTGCCGGACAGGGTTAAAGCACAGGAGAACTTTCTGGATGATAGGAATGTTCTATATCTGCAAAGGAGGTGGGTCACATGGGTAATGCATTTGTTAAAACTCATCAAAATGTAAAGCAGATCTGTGCATTTCACTGAATGTGAATTATACCTCAAATTTAAAACATTTTTTAAAAGACAGATGGGCTGACGCAGTGGCTCACGCCTGTAATCCCACAACTTTGGGAGGCCGAGGAGGGTAGACCACCTGAGTCAGGAGCTCGAGACCAGCCTGGAAAACATGGTTAAATCCTGTCTCTATTAAAAATACAAACATTAGCCAGGCATGGGGGCACAGGCCTGTAGTCCCAGCTACTCAGGAGGCTGAGGCAGGAGAATTGCTTGAACCCAGGAGGCAGAGGTTACAGTGAGCAGAGATCACGCCACTGCATTAGAGCCTGGGCAACACCGGGACTCCATCTCAAAAGAAAAAAAAAAAAAAAGACATGAAGGTTTTCACTGAGGCTTGTTATAGATTAGCCTCCCACAACAAGCAGTTAAAAAACCTGGACAAAAATGTGTCCCCCACCAAGAAAAACTGTTTGAAGGTAATTGGAGACCTTCAATTACCTTCAAGCCAGGACTTGAGTGACCAGGCCTAGGAGGTGACCCTGACAGTCTGTAGTGCTTTCCCCACATTTGGTGATTGGTAAACAATAGAGGGCTAAGAGGCTAAGAAACTGAGTATGAAGTGGTAGTTAAGAGGCTGGAAAGCCTAGTTGAATGTTTGGCACTCACAGGGCTGAAATGACCTAATGAGAATTTGGGTCCCAGTAAGGAGATGGGACCTTGGTGGGGACCCTGGAAGGGTCACCCCTAGGAGTCCAAATGAATAAAAAATAGACCAGCCCTCACAAAAACTAAAGCCTGCTTTCAACCAGCTTAGTCCCAAACTAGATGAAGGTGATCTGCGCTTACTCCAATTGTGTGCCATGAAGTCAAAGTCAGTACTCTCTGGAGGCAGATAAAAGTTTACTAGGAATGCCGTAAGAAAAGACAAGACTCAATGAGAAAGAACAAGAAAAAAACCAATAGAAACACACATGTAAGGAAGATAAGGAAGAAACCTTTTTTTTTTTTTTTTTGGAGAAGGAGTCTCGCTCTGTCACCCAGGCTTGAGTGCAGTGGCACGATCCCAGCTCACTGCACCCTCTGCCTCCCGGGTTCGAGCGATTCTCCTGCCTCAGCCTCCCAAGTAGCTGGGATTACAGGCATGCGCCACCATGCCCGGCTAATTTTTGTATTGGCCAGGCTGGTCTGGAACTCCTGACCTCAGGTGATCCTTTCATCTCGGCCTCCCAAATTGCTGGGATTACAGGAGTGAGCCACCGCGCCTGGCCAGTATTTTGCCACAATTTAAAATAAATAAATTTTATTTTTATTTTTTTTTTCAGGGTTGTGTTCTGACTATATTCTAAACAGTCACATGGCGGCTGACTCTTCTCCAGGTCGCAGGCTTTTAGATGTTTATTATTTTTGTCTTCTTGTCATGTGCACGGTGGTAGAAGAATGGCAGGCAAGATCTTTGGAGGGAGAAAGGCAGGGCACTGAGCACCGTGCGAGCCCTCCCCTGCTCCTTTCTGCCCACCTCACCCAAGGGCTCTACTCACCACCCTGCTTGTTGGCAGCCCCGTGCTCCTGAGGGACTGGGGTCCCTGGTGGCAGACTCATCGGCACGGTTCTGGGCAGCTGCTTGCAATCTGCCACGTCCCTGGTTACGGTCACAGCGGAAACACCAG